>NC_043743.1:2076459-2101452 GCF_004337985.1 Pyricularia pennisetigena
AAAAGGAAAACTTACCAAAGTCTGTGTGAGCCCCTGCGCCCAGCTGCCTTGGATCTTGGGACGTCTGTGGGGGATAGTGTAGCAACCTCAGGATGCAGACGGGATCATCGGACACGAAGCGGTCAAACACGTCGTCGCCGTACGGGAGACCCTTGGCCAGGATTTTGAACACGGTCAGTGACAAGGCCAGAATGGCCTCGTAGTAGGCCTCCAACGGGTTCTTGAACTCGTCGTCGTCCAGCTCACCGCTCGGAAAGATGTTGGGCCCCATGAGGCGCGGGTGTCGACGCACACGCGGGTCGTCCCCATCGAGGTGCTTGCCTATGTAGAATCCCTATGCATGACTTGTATCAGCCATTTCAGCCTCTTTCCCTTTTGTCTGGTGGGCACATGTATTATGTTGAAAAAAGAAAATGAAAAAAAAAAAAATGCCACGAACCTCTTTCAAATCAGGCTTGGTCCCCCTCTGCAGAGTCTGTCCACCAAGCACCTCGTAGCCCCGGTTCTTCTGCGTCGGGTGTACCAGCTTAAGCTTCTCCTCCAGCGACATGTCAAAGAACTTCTTGGCCCCGTCCAGAACCCTCTCCTGGAGCTCCCGCGGGATGCCGTGGCCCGTCAGGCAGAAGAAGCCGGTGGTGAGGCAGGCGCTGCGGACCCTGTCGACGACACTTTGCGTGTCTATCCGCTCCTGTGCGGTCTCTGGAGAGGCGCGGAACCCGCTGATGTCGATTGTCGGGATCTCGTGCGAAGCGTCGCTCGCTTCGTGTACTTGGCTATGCATGGTTTGGTGTATACTTGGGACGGCCATGGTGGTTGGTTGGCATGTAGTTTTGGGGTCCAGCTTACTACGTCGTACAAGATGTCTCAAGAGGTTGCAGTCATGGTTTTCAAGGTGTGTGTGGAAGCGCAGACGGTGATATATAATTTTTTTTTCTCTCTTCTCCATTTTGAGTAACAGACAGAACAATTTGGGTAGGAAGGAGTTTGGCTCATCCAATCATTGGTGGATGCTTATATCGTATCGGATTCTTCGTAGACGTACCACACGCGAGGTACAGTAACATCGTCATCGACTGACTATAACAAGCTGGATCGGTCAGATATTAGCCTTTTTTTTTTTTTTTTGCTTGCTCCAAGGTATCTGTTCCGATCCAATCTTATTCCATTTTCTCATCTTTCGCATCTTGGATTTTTTGGGATATGCCAATATAATAACAGGCGAATCGCAACCGGGGCTTTCTGTCTCCTCTTGCCTGATAAAGCTCTTCGGAAATGCATCAACATCGCTTTCTTGGCTTTTTTTTATCGCTTACTAGTGACAGATCACCTGCCCATACAGCAATGTACTAGAGTCTCGGCCCCACAGATTCCCGCCATGTACGCGGTCATCACGATAGACAGAGAAAGATAGTGTGGGTGGTAACCGAGCCTGCACCTTTGGCATTCCATGCTTGTCCTGGCCCAATCACAGCGATTCCCTTGAGCCGATACCATAGCATACAGCCACCTAATCGGGTAACGGTAGTTGGGGTATTGTCAGCCTGCCCGGCCACCCATTGGTTGGCGAGATCGGCTACGAACTTTCCATCATCAGCCGAGAACGTCTGGACTTGTCCGGAGGACGCCGCTTTCCGATGATTCGGACTCCCTCCTCATCGACGGGATGCCAAATCCCGCCATCACTTACGCCCGTCAGACCTCCTCCCCCCCAAGGACTTACCTGCCGGTGCCACTGCAGAGAACTATTGACCACGTGCATTCGCCAAAACACTGAGGGGAGTCTGGATTAGTGTAGTGTCGATCGGTTATACAGACTGCGGCAAAAATGCCATCCTTTCAGCTCTTGCTTTGCCCCTCCAAGGAATATGGCAAAAGACAACTACTTGCAGGGTTTTGGGAATCACAAGAGAAAAAAAAAATCAGCAGGGATTTCTTCATTGCATCACATCCGGGGTACATGCTTTTTTTGAAGCAAAGAAGCAACTTGACAGATAAACCCACACACGGGGCATATCCGGGATTCCTTCGGGAATCTCCGAATGGGTTTTTGTTTCTTTTGCTTTTATTTTTTTTCTCTACTACTGTTTGCTTTTTCTCCATTAATTTTTATGTTCTCCGCGGATCCTCAGGTTCCTTCCTAACAACCGGACTTTTTCTTTTCTTTTTTTTTTTTTTTTTTTNNTTGACCGACTCTTCACCAAGAAACGGCGGCATTGACCCGATACGATATTTGCTTTTCCTCACGGGTAGCAGCACCGACGGGCTTATCTGATTTGCCCTCCGCCATGCAGTCATCCCACACCCCCCAGGACGATGCCATGTTGAGCTCCGGTTGCTGACGGCGATTGCACACGGAAGCCGTAGCCGACCGCACCACCTGAAGTGAAGCAGGCATATGCTTGAAGCTTGGTGAGCTGAGCTGAGGTGCCGTTCTTCGCCAAGGTTACCTCTCCCTCGTGCCACCAGTTCTTTTTTGTCCTTGCTCAGACTGCCGTATTTTTTTTTTTTTTTTTTTTTTTTTTTTTTCACAGTTTAGGTATCCTTCCACGAACAACGGCTCTTTGCATGAACACCGTATGGATACAAGCCCATGTTTGCCTGCCTGTTTACCTAGGTGACTATATAGTATACTTGTTTGTTGAAGCAGGGTAGGGATCACGAAACGCCAAAACCTCCCCTCGTCGGCCGAATCGGCCGGTTTTGCACACACACATTATGCATCAATGGCGTGTTTTTGATCGGCAGTTTTGCAACTCTATGTAGCTGTCCCTGTCATTCTGGATCCCGACTTTGTATTTTCCGTGCGGGGATTCTTTGATTCTCGCACTGCATCACGATGCCCCGGGCCGTGTCCGCGCAACATGCAACTATTCAACACAGCCAACGCGGCTCTTCGAGGCGGCAGACCGCTGGGGACCGGCTGTTTGAAATCCGGATGTGTGTCAGTGATTGAAGTCGATCTCGAGACTTGATCAGGCCACGCACCAAAACCATGCCGGTGCAGCATTCTTCCGATGCTTGTCTCCATTTGTATGTTTCGAGTCGCGTTTTTTCATGTCCAGAGTTCGGGCCGGACAACTATTGCGAACCTTGGACACCCCCGAATCGCTTACATCCGGAGGCGTTGGCATCTTCTTTTTCGTACGGCTTGAGCGGTTCCTTGATGGCCATCAGCAGATCCCGAACCTCCGCCCACATGGCCTAGTCTTTTTACTGTGTGCGGAGCTAGTCGTGTTGAGGGCGTTGACCGTTCTCGCCCGCCGCCATTCGACCGGCGTCAAGTCATCGAACTCCCGGAACAGCCAGCATGGCGACCTACTTCCGTCTCTCTTGACGTTTTCCATGAGTATCCCACCCACATGGCGCTTTCTCTCGTCATTGCGATGACGCAGTGTCGAGTGTCAACTCGAAAATCCAAGACGCGCTGTACTTTCGGATGAGACGGCCTGTCATTGGCCATGTCTGCATTGTGGCACAGGCACCAGCTTCGTTCGTGTAGTCCTTGTAGGCGTTGAGAAAAGTGTCTGCTTGATAATCCTGAAATTCTTCGTCCGTGTACATGTAATACAGCGGGTAAAAGACCTTTGAAATGTACGTCTTTGATCGGCCATCCGGGTGATACACGACGACTTGCGCATGACGAGTGTCCCGGACGGCAATCTCTTCCACTACCCCGAGTTCTTGAGCCTCGTCAGGGTATGTGGTTCCGGCCAAGGGTATATATGCAAGGCAGAGATCCGCGAGTGTCTTCCCGAGACTTTTGATGTCTTCACAAGACCTGTTGATTACGTTTTCTATTAGTACCCGTTTTGACAGGATGAATGGAGGGACCGGGTCATGTCAGTATCTTGTTTTTTGATATCTCTTGCCACGACGATAGGGATTTCTGGGACTACAATGGCTCGAGGGGTGCAATCCAATCACCTCGCTCATATTGCCTGAAAGGATCGATTGCCTTTGGGGATGATATAGACGCTGATCTAGCTGTGAGAGAGCCAATTCATCATGGTCACTCACAGTCGAGAGCTCGGATTTTTCCATATGCAACGAAACATGGGAACTGGGAATAGATCCCGAGTCACCGGGGTTGCCTCAAATGCTAATTGTTGGAATAGACTTGAGCCAAGGGACGCTTTATTGGCATTCTTGACTATCAAAATGAAGAGTACACTCTGGAGGCCACGATCAATGAGATTCTGCGCATCCAAGCGTCAACAGAACGCCGTGACCATTTCAATACCCGGAATACGCAAAGCAGCTGTCTGGCCAGGGAAAAAAAAACAACCACATTTTATGATGGACAAAAGTTGATCGGCTCGAAGCTCCAATCATCGAGCAGGGCAGTAGCCGCGCGGCTCCCGTTGGCGCCAAGGACCCGGAGTACCACTTTGGAACGATACCACGATACCACCAACATGTAGCTTAGTTGCCAAGCAAGCCGCGTCAGTCTCCCACATTTGAAAGGCATCTTTCATGAATAGTGTAAAACTCTCTTACTCGTCTGCAATGAATACCTTGCCAAAACCCGGCCGTTACAAACCCAAGGCTTCGTTTACAAGAGCAACCTCTTGGCATTCTACGTAGTATTGTCCTGACACTATTCATGCAACACCTGCTTACAGTAGTTGCTCACTGGGCTGACCACACTCGCAGACCACCTCCTGAGTGAATTCAAGAATCAAAGAAAAGAAAGAAAGAAAAAAAAAATCAGTTGAATCTCCAACCTGCTTCATCTGGATCGCTACCAAAGATAATCTGCCACCGCATTGAGCTCAAATGTCAGATATAGGCCTGTTTCTCAAGACAATCAACCAGTGATCGTCACCCGCACAGAGGACCGATGACATTCGGGATCCAGATAGTGCAATCAACGGTAGAGCTCTTTGGAAACACCATGCCTACCGTCGTTAAGAATGGGGCCAAGACTACTACCAAAAAGGAGGTGTCAAGAACTGGATAAGCGATCAAGAAGTTCATGCCATTGCTTGGATGTTTGCGAAGCAGCCCGCAATAGCTCCGTCCGTCTGCAACCCATGAAAAAAAGGAAAAGAAAAAAAATAGGGAAAATGGTGCACATCAATTCGGGTCGATCGTCAAAGCGTCCGACTGGCACCAGTCCTTGTGAAGAAGGCCTTTTTTTTTCGATTTGAAACCTCGCATCACAGAAAGGCCGTGGCGATCAGCATAAAAAAAGACTAGACCAGGGCATTTTGTTCCCGTAGAGAAATAAAAGGGGAAATGCTAAGGTGTGTTAGTTCGATCGACGAACGCATGAACTTCTTCAGTCAGGCGAGGTGAACATCACGCCGAAGGAGAGGAAAAAAAAAAAAAAAAAAAGGAAGAGGACCCCACTACGTGTTGCCCCGGATGGTTATTTGCCATGGGTAAGTAGCCGAAGGAAAGGACGTGAAAGGGGAAAAAAGAGGACCAAAGGACGAGGAACTGGACAAGACACAACCCACCAAAGCAAAGAGAACTAAAATAAAATAATAATATTAATAATTGCGTAATCAAAAGAGCGTCATGATTCCAAAGCCTTACAAACAACAGCCAAGAAGTAAATAGGAAAGTTGTTCGCCGTTTTCACGTCAGGTTTCTGTTTGGGGGGGGGGGGGTTTTTTCGCTGCCATTCGCATCCCGAGCCTCAATGGGCTAGTGGCCCGCGGGAACCAGACATTCAAAAGATCTGGTACAGAAGAGGGAAGAACACTAAAAAAGACTTTCTTGGTAATTAAGAACCACAGGTAGCCTGCCTACCCTACCTACCGTAGCAGCTTAAGCGAGGATTTTCTTTGGCGCCGCGATTCGATTGGACCCGCAAGTCCGCGTGCCGAAACCACGGGCGATTTGCTGTTGCCCTGCAAGTTTCTTTTTTATTTTTTTTTTATTTTATTTTTGTTGGTCTCCATTTCATTCTTGCACCGTGTTTTTTTGACTCCAACAAAGGGAAACGCAACCAATCTCACCAAATGAATGGTTTATTCCAGGATTGGGCGCCCCAGAAAGACCAGACGGTCTCGTCCAGTCGGATGTCTTGCGATAAATGGTAACCACCTCGCTCATTTAACTGGGAAGAGGGAAGAAAAGGAGAATAAAAAGAGGGAAGCGCAGTAAGCGCTTAGGAACGGGCCGTGAAGCCGAGGCGAGGAGGGAGAAAAAAAAAAAAAAAAAAACTGGCGGGCCAAAAGCAGGCCGATTGATTACGTGGTTGATCAGATAGAAACAAGGTACATCACGATACGTTGGGATCAGCATCAGTTAGTTATCACTGTAACTACTACCTACCTACCTACCTACCTACGTACATACCTACTGCAAATGCAAGTGCAGATGCAAAATGCAAAGCAAGGCGGGGAAGGTATTGTATCGTAGGTTGCCAAGGTGCCGTGCCACCTTCCCTCTCCTCCCTAAATTCGCAAGCTTTCCTCAGGTTGGCAGTAGTCAGCTCTGCTGTACCAAAGTTGAATATCCATGGAGTTGAAGGGTATCTGTTTCTGACAGACGTCAACGCGCGTATGGCCCGCCCGCGTGTTTCCTAGTCCCAGATAGTATTAGACCTAGCAGAAAGAACTCCAGAGATGCCCAGGCCCATCGTCAATCGACAGGGGTGACGGCACGATACGGTACCTAGCCTCCAGCCAAGTGAGGAGCGCTTCGTTCGGCTTTGTCTCAGGCTGAAGAAGCTCCTTCCAAGATCCAGCCAGGGGCGGAACCCTGCACCGTATTTGACCCTGGCGCCAAGCTTCCCTAGCTGTTATAGCTGTCAAAAGCGATGCGATAATAATAGCAACCTCGTTAACGCAGCATCTTCGATCGCATGACAACACCGGGGGTTCAATGCCGCAGACAAGGTTCCCGAACAGATTGTGATGGCAACGGACGAGAACCCTACAACCAGACTGAAAAAAAAGGGCATTTTGGTCAGGACACTTTCATGGAGCAGAAAACGTATCAAGAAGCGGTTCTTGATTCCACATGTCAAGGCGATAATGCTACCCAAGCTATTGTAGACTGACAAATCGCCAAGACGCACGAGGACCAAAGAACGGTACCGACCATTCACGTGAAAAAAAAACCCCCCGATAGTAATGTAGTTACAGATACCTAATCATGGTAATTATTACTCGAGTGCTGCAAATCTGGAAGAAGATCCGCTTTGCAAGAAAACAAGAAAAAAACATGAGTCAATGAGCCTGAGCCATTCAGAGAAACACATTATTCGAATTAAACCAAACGGATCCATATCGGGAGAATGGCGGCATGTTAATATGGGAATCCACGTTATTCACATCCCTAACAATGTCAGTGTGAATCTTTCTTTCCATCTGCTATAAGGTACCCGTCCGTATCTCAGATCACATCGGCATAATGGAGGGGCGGGTTGCAGCGTTAACAAGATGCAGGTACTCACGATTTGGCGATTTGGAAGACCGGTGAGCAAGGGAACAATCAATGAGAGGTTGGGGAAACTAAGGGACGTATCGAGAACGAATCAGATGAACCGAGACCGTGCGTTGGAGATCGCTTAACCCAAGACAATTGAATTTCTCGATTTGCATCCACTGTGGTGCAGAAGCGAAGTGGCGAGTTTGTAGATACTGAGATCTATGGATACGGCTACTGTTGTTGCGTATCTATTGTCCGCCCAGATTTTTTAGTTTAGCTGCATGGCAGTTGGGAAAATGCCTAGTCGGTTGGCTGGGGCTGGCTGTTCGGTTAGCGAGATGTTTTCTGTTGGCAAACCGTTGGTTCGGATGCCAAATGCTCCGACAAGATGGCCGCCGCTCAATTCTGTTCAACAAGTCTCAGAGAAAGAGAGACAGAGAGAAAAAAAGAAAAAGAAAAAAAAGAAAAAAAAGAAAAAAGAAAAAAACCGCTGGGCATTGGTTGTGAATGAATGAACGGTATTGTTTTCTGCGTCGGCTGCATGTCCGCCGTGTGGCCCCCCCGGATCGTTTTACAAAATCCTTAGTTTGCAGTATTTTGGGTCGCTAAAGTGTCGGAACCAGTGGATGAAATGGGGCGGTCGGGTGGCTGAGATCCGGCGGACTTGGTCCTCAATTGCGGTCAAGATGCCGTTTGTTTTTCGGAGGTTTTGTTTCTAGGTCTAGATAGGACAAGGACTAGGCATAGAACCTATGGCCAGATCTGAAGAATAGCGTTGAGTTCCATTTCGGAATTTTAACCGTCCATCTTTTTTAGATGCACGGCACGGCCAGACAATAACACCACCGAGTAAGGTTGCTGTAGGTGTGCCGTACCGCGTACTTCCGTAGACAAAACGGATCCAATCCCTTTCCTCGGGCAGTGGTCGCCGAGCTTTGGCAAGGGTTCTATGACCAACCTGACACGTTGACTAGCACCACCCCGAGCTTAGAATTAATGTTTCGATAGACGTAAGCAAGCCAGCCCGCTTACCACCTAGTTGGTGCTACTGTAGCTAGTTAGCTAGCTAGTTCTCTCTACCTTGAACTTGGTAAGTTTGAGTGCGGAGTTAAAGCCGTCGGGGTAAACATCGGTTTCAATTGAAAGAAGCTGAACTATAACAAAAAAAGAAAGAAAGAAAGATGGAAATACAATAACAAATGATTCATGGAATCTGGTAATTTTGATGACAATATCCGTCTCTTGCATTTTTGAGATTACTCTTGTATCAGATATCGTCTGTACCGTTGAATTGAGATTTGATACAATGTTACATATCCTTCTTGCCAATCTTTTCCCAGTGTAGAAAAAAAAACCCAGCACTAACAGCAGAATCCGATGCGGAAAGCACATCGCTCGACAGGTTTTTCCAAGATTCGCAATGATGAAAAAGCCCACTAAAACTGCGACCTTGGGAGGGGCGCCTTGGTACCAAATCGCACAAGACTCTCCGGTCCCGGAACTAGTCAACTCCAAATACAAAGGAATGGTCTGTCAGCACGTGTGAGACTTGGATGATTGTGATAATTTTTTTTTTTTTTTTTTTTTTTTTTTTTTTCTCTCTCTGTCTTCTGTGGGTTCCTTCCAAGGTTGCACTGGTAGCTCGTCTGGGAAGTTGCCTCGCCGTGGTTGTTGTCTTGTCGATTGACGTGCTTATCACGCTTTACCGCTCTCGCATTCGGACATGGGAAGTACTGGGTTCCTGTCCCAGTCCCACTGGTATTTTACTACTTAAAACCCCTGTGAGCCTCCACTGCCTCGTGGTAAAAGGTGTAGAATGTGGGCTGGTGGGTTCTAGCTCAGACGGGAAGTGGAGGTACATCCCAGAGCTGAGTTTTAGGTATAGGGACAGTACAGGACTGGCTGGAGCTCTGGAGAGTAGCGCAACCACGGTTGGAAGAAATGTTGTCGTTGCCAGCATCATTTGGTTTTTTGGGGGGAGGGTTTTCTGCTATACTTGCTCAGTTAATGTCTGTCATTGTCAGCATCCCTACCAATATTTATCCAAAGTTAAGAAGTCTAATGTACATATACTACATACCTACGGTAAATATGCTGTGGGAATCCAGGGTCCTACGAGTCTACAGCACTGTACTGTACTGTAATTACCTAGCACTTTGCCGGCTTACAGCAGAGCACAGCACAGCACAGCAATGGCCGCCCGCATTTACCAGCATCCGACACTGAAACCTCAACAGCGCCTCAATCGGCACCTAGTCCTAGTGCATGCTCGGCCCCGACGACTCCAACCCAAGCAGGCGGGCGCATCGGCTACGTAGGTAGTATCCCATCTCTTAGGGGAGGGAAAAAAAAAAAAAAAGAGACGGACGGACGGTGCTTAGTGGATCGGTGGCCACCCCCTTGCTCATAGCACAAGAGTCAGCCTCACACTCACAGCTGCAAGCGACATTCTTTTTTCCCTGCTGCCGTCTGAGGTTTGGTGCCTCAAGCTGAACAAGCGTGCCTGACATTGCGCACATGCATCCATCTTTCTTTTCTTGGCTCTCCACCGCTCATCAAGCCCACCCTCTCCCACGGTACGTACTAGACCCAGGTGGTCCTAGTACCAGCACCTTGTGGTCGTAGTACTGCGACCTCAAGCCCTGGCTGTCAACGAACCCAGGGCCAAGATGAACCATGCAAGACCACGCACTCACTCACACGCACATTGCGGGTGGGCCCTGGTCCGTCTCCATGAGATCGACATGGCAAGGGATCAGATATAGCCCTGGCTTGGCTTAATGCTTTTTGTTGTGTAGTGGTAGCCAGACGTCTACAGTACAGCACTTCCCTACCCCGGTGGAGAGCATATCATACCATATCATCACTGCCTAGCTTCATCCTAGAAGGCGGGACATGTGGTACTGGTCGTTATTGGCTAGTGACGAAACACCATCTGTTCGTTTACTTTTTCCCTTTCATTTTGCTTTGCTGGCTCCGGGACCACCAGCCCATCGTCGTATAATTCCCATCTTTCCCCTCTGCTCCCACTTACGATCGTTCTTCGGCCCCTCACGAAACTCTATCCGCCTTCCCACCTGACACACGTCTCCTTTGCCAAAACAGCCAACCACCCCCCCCAGTTTCACCTCTGAGCCCTCCCACATGTCGCCTCGACGCTTTCACCACTTGGAGCCTCCAAACGAGCACGGCTCCCGCACCCCAAGGTCGCCCTCATGTTCGAGCTCCGAGGCCTCCATATTTAGCAGCCGTCCCAGCTCGCCCGAGTCCGACTCCAACGATGACGACACACCAACTGAGCTGCTCGAGTTTCTACGTGCGTCAAAATCCTCCAGGCCGAACCTGAGCCTAGATCTGTCCCCCGAGACCCTCAACAGCGCCCTCGGGGACCTCAACATCGATGCACTCCGCCGCCGCCGCGCCGCCTCGCCCTCACAACCTCTGACCGGAGGCAGGCAACAAGACGCATCGAGGAGGCACTTCCCCACGAGAGAACCCCCAAACCCGCGAGCCTCCCTGCCGCTGGCCATGACGGGCTCCCCGGGGCCGCGGAACGAGGCCTTTGAGAACTACCTCTCGGGGCTCCGGCAGCTGGGGTCCAGGGAGTCCGAGGTCTACCTGCTCGACCAGTCCACCATCATCAAGATGGGAGACGAGATGCTGCTGCACGAGGCCAGCGTGCTCCAGTTCGTGGCCGAGAACACGTCCGTCCCCGTCCCGCGCGTCCTGGGCTTCGGCAGGGTACCCGGGACCTGTGACCAGGCCTACATGTTCATGGACCGCATCGCCGGCGACGCGCTCTCGGATGTCTGGGACGAGCTTGACGCCGCCGCCCGCTCCGACATTGCCTGGCAGCTGCGCGACATGTATAGGGACCTGCGCTCCCACAAGCACAACTCGGTCTGCGGCATCCTCATCCGCGAGGAAGACGAGGGGGAGGAGGAAAATCAGCAGCAGCAGCAGGGCCACACCCCTACCGTGACCGCCGGCGCTCGAGACAACGGCGCTCCTGCTGCTGCTGCTGCTGCTGCTGCTGCCGCCCCCGCCCCCGCCGCCCGCACCAGGACCGTCTACGACCAGGCCGGCTGCACCGACAACTTCTTTGGGTATCCGGTCGGGCCCTTCGACTCGGAGCCGGACTTTGTCAAGGAGCTGGCCCACGTGATGCTCTGCAGAGGAGGGCCCGATTGCCTCGACGTCGTGCCTATGCTGGAGGACCTGGCGGCGTCGAGGCGGCCGCACCCCAAGAACACATACCTGACCCACGGGCAGCTGAACCCCAGCAACATACTGATAAGGGACGGGCGGGTCGTGGGCATCCTGGACTGGAGCGAGTCGGGCTTCTACCCGGAGTGGTGGGAGTACGTAAAGGCGCACTTTGACGGCGGCGCCGAGTCGTTTGTGGGCAGCGGCGCCGTGTCGTATATTCTGGGCGAGGACTACCCCGCCGAACTGGAGACGATGCTACATGCAAGAGATCTTATATGGTAATAGTAATGATGGGTTTTACGAGGGGTCGAGCGTGTTTATTCTTTAATTGTAATATTACTTTTTTGATAGCGCCTTTTACTACAACTACTACTTGGGCGTTAAGCAAATCATTATGTATATTGATTTGCTCAAATCTTGTTGAGAATTCCATACCCGTGCCAAATTTTTTTTTCTTCCCCTCACGCACATTCACAAGTTTTTACATACTGCCCCTGCCGTCTAGACTTGAGAGTCTTGTCCCACTGCGGCCTCCCTGTCGACCCGCTCCAACTCTTCCTTTTCGTGGTTTTTAAACACAGCCAGCAGCCCCAGGTCATATGTTGCCTTGAGCGACCCTGCAACCACAAACGCAACCCAGAAATGCCCGCTGCCTGCCAGCAGGCCCGTGGCCGAGGGTCCGACGCTCTGCGCGATCGTTTTGAGGGTGTTGATGAGCCCCATGACGGCGGTGCGCTCCGAGGGACGTATGACGGCAGCGAGGAAGGCCGAGCGGGGCCCTGCGTCCATAGAGGCCGTGCAGTGTCTGAGGAACAAGGCGGCAAGGGACAGCTGCAGCGACGGGACCGGGATGAGGGCGAGGAAGATGGACGACGGTAGGTGTGTGAACACCATTGTCTGTTGGGAACGTCAAAAAAAAAAAGTCAGCACCCGTTGCGCAAGGATTCGACATGCTCGCGCACAGAAGGGTTTGGGAGCGACCACACTTACATTGACATTACCAAACCGCTTTGCCAGTGAAGACGCGACGAGCATTGAAGCGGCGGCAAGGACGTTGGTGGTGAAAAACACCGACCCGAGGGTGCCAAGCTCCATGTTGTAGGTGGACTTGAAGTAGTAGCTAATCCAGCTGAAAGACACCAAGCCCGACGCAAAGGAGTCCAGCATGAAAAGCAGACACAGGTTCAAAATCACTAGACGACCCTCCTTTCTGATCTGGGGAAGCAGACTCCACCGGCTCTTTGTCTTTGACTCTGCAGCCAGAGCGTCCTGACTTTGCTCGCTTGCGCCAGCCTCGCTACCTGCAAGCAAAGGCCGACGCTCGCCCTCAGAAGCCGCCGCAGCTTGGGGTGAGGTCTTGATTACCTCGGCCTCGACCTCGGAATTCAAACAGAGCGTCAGGATCAGTTTGAGGACCCCAAAGGCGGCGTAGGCCAGAAAGACGACTTGGAAAGCCTTGGTTTCGCTCCAGCCCCTGTTCCGCTGCAGCGCCTGCACCGTCCAGCCGCACGCGATGATGCCCGTCGCCGCACCCGCGGTTCCCATGAGAGAGTACCAGGCGTAGACGTCGGACCGGTCGGCGGGGGTGGTGAGCTGCGCGACGATGCTCTCCTCGATGGCGCGGAACGGTCCGATCTCGTTGCCGCTGGGCGAGATGACACCAAAGACCGCCGCAAGCAGGAGAATCCAGTAGTTGCTGCATGTCGCAAACACGACGCCGGAAGCAGTCATCATGACCGACCCGATGCCCAAGACGGCGCGGCGGCCCAGCCCGTCGGCCACCACGGTCAGGAGCAGGCTGAGCAGCACGTCGCCGACAAGCGTCAGGCTGAGGAAGAGACCGATCAAGCTTTCCGAGTGGCCCAGCGCGCGTAGGTGTGGGATCAGCGGCAGCGTCGATGCGCCATATGCCATGAGGCGGACGGCTCGCTGGAGGATGAGAAGTTTTACGTTGGAGGGTGAGCGGTAAATGGTTGCCACTCCCAGCTCATCGGCGACCGCACCCAAGCAGCCCCTGCGGGACTCTCTTCTCATTTCGTGCGGCATTGCTAAGAGTTGTGTTGATCTGCGTGGCGGAAATGGGGGCAAGACTGCTTCTGACGCTGTCGTTTTTAGACTAGAATAGTTCTAGTCCTATCAGGCAAGACAAACTCGATGGTGGTGCTAGCAAATCAGGGCTAGACAAAGAAAAACTCGCATGGAGAGGGATTCAAACATGCATCACAATAACGAAGAACAAGAAAAGAAAGACCAGAAGGGCAAATGCCCAACTTGAAGTAATGATTGATTGTGGTCGTAGAGCCTTGAGGTGGAACCCCTGACGACTTCAATTGTGGATATAGTGAGTCGAGTATGAGTAGTAAAATCCGAGTCGCCGAGCCGACGTCGGGAAGACGGCAGAACAGAGGATTTCTACGGTATCTCGTTCATTGATGGGCGAGTTGCCGCATTGATGCTCGATGAAACTGGTGAGAAAGCTTGCGTAATTCTCTCAGCGGAAGTTCCTAGGCAACAGCAGACCAAGAGAACAAAGCCTCAGACCTGTGTCGCTTGGAAACATGCCATCCGGGTATAAAAGTCAACAGCCGACAAGCTTAGAGCGGATGCCAAGTTGCTAGCGCCGGTAGAACCCTAAAGCTACACAGCAGGCCAGGTCCCTTTCCAACCCTATCTTCATGGCTTTATCGGGTGAGTTGGATGTTAGCTTAGCTTGGAGACCAAGCGATGGATAATCTTCGACAAGCTAACCCCGTGCAAAGAATCTGGTGCCGATAAACCATTAACGGCGATTAAAGCGGGGGTAGTCAAGGATCCGATCCACACGGACGGTCGGCGATGGTCGGATTTCGACCCCCAAGCTCCGACCAATTTTGCCGTTCTGCCGTCAAGTTAGCAGCATTACCTTGCATCAGGGGCGGCCGGGGGTCTTTTAGGTCGGAATGAGGGTCTTTCTTATTTGCGATGGCTGACTGGGAGAGACTGGATGGAGCCTTCTTCTTTCACTCTCGTTTGAGAAGCAGTTTCCCCTAAAAGATAATTACGTGCCTGCCCTGAGGAAGACGACCCACTATCAGCAAACTGACCCATAAACCTCGAGCGAGCCTCAAGCCTCAAGTCTCAACGCCTCACCAAACAGTAATGATTCGCCAATTCGCTTCACCACGAGCCAGAGAACGTCATCGAAACAAACAACAAAGCTTCTGCTGTTGATTGATTAAAAAATGCTGTGCCTTTCTTCTTTCTTTGGTTTCTGCCATCTCGCCCAAGCACCTGGGTGAGATGATCATTCCCTCGCAATCACTGGCACTCAAGCAAGGTCCCGACGATGCTTGTCGTCCACCTTCTGCCACATCGAGTTCTTACCCATCATTCTTGGCGACATTTTGACGTCTGCAAAACGGCTCGTTGGCACACGCCTTGGTCTCAAACGATGGCTTTACAGCCTCAGCCCAGTCAGCCTCACATGAATCGGCTTTGAGCGGCGATTTCAGCCCGTCACTAGCCAACGCCACCCAATCCTTCTGATGGGAGAGGAGTTTGGTATATATGGACAAGGTCGGCGAGGTAGATATACGTCTCCCTCCATTGCCGCAAGGAAATAAAACTTGATCTCTAAAAAGGACTCTGACGTACCGGTCACACCTGTCGACCCTTCAAGCCCCGATGTTGGACTCGTCCTTTCTCTTCTAGATGAGAATATCCAAAAACATGCTCAAAACTCTCGACGTCATTTATATCACGCTACATGGCGTCAATGCCTCATCCATGTTAAATACCAGTTGGTCTCGGGTCTCCACGTTTCCGCCTCCGCTATGTGACACAGGTGTGTCAATAAAAGCCCAGCTTTTCTTCGTATGCGTACCTCATCCACCCTCTGTTCATATCGACAATCGTTGCACACCTGGACCATGATTGCCCAGCAAAGCTAATGGGGTCCTGTACGTATATGTGGCCCGCCCTTTCGGGTTGTACACATTCCATATGCGCTGTACCATGTTTTATTGGCTTTTGTGCATCCCCAAAGAACTGCTTCCTCGGGGTCAGGTATTTCACCGCCTCGTTCTACCAGGCTATGGTGGGTGCATTCAGTGGATTTTTTGCGCTGCTCTATCAATCACACAGAGGACATGTCACTATTGCGAGGTGATGGTGACACCCAATTAACGACAAAAACTCTAGTTTCTTACACATCTACCGGTCAATATCGGCCTCTTTTTTTCTGCTGCTGTCAAACCTCTCCAAACTTGATATCCCAGCTTTTTGGGATATGATGCCATCTCTAATAGCTAGCATCTTTCGTCCCTCCTTTACCCAATCACAGCATCGGCTCTCCCGAATTCGATCGACTGTCCTCCAATATGTCAGTCTAACCGCCTGGTCTAGTTTGACGACCATTGACCGCCCTCCTGCCCCCATACTTGTCGATTACCGACGTCACAAAAAACCACCGCTCTTGCTTGCTGAAACAGGTTTACCATGTGAGTGACCGACCGGTTCGTATTGAGACTTGTTTGTTCATCGATGATGGTTAAGTAAGCATCCATCAAAGCAATGAAAGAGGCCTCGCCTACTTTCTCATTGATTTTCTGCGTGCTTAGCAAGACTTGCTCAAGGTAAACGCATAGTCCCAGGCTCTGATGCAACGTTCTTTTCAAAAATATCGCCGATTTCGGCCTTGCCAAAAACCCGTTTATTCCCACATGGGCGTGAGATTCAGGGTAGGGGAGCTCGTGATTGCAATGAACACGGGCGACGCGGCTAACCGCAGAAAAACGTGGCCAAGAATAGACTAACCAGACCAGAAATGGACCGCACATTATAAATGTCTTATGGTCCATGCTTCCCCTGAACCTACGTCAGGTAATTTTCGAGGCATCTGTTAGCCGCCTCCTCCAATTCGTCGACGAAACCATGTGCCTAACCGAGAGCTCCTGTTATTGGCAAAAGCCTTGCAGCCGCATATGGAAGTTATTTCCCGTAGCCTCTCATGTATTCTTCATTCTAGCCCAATCGCTCCAAGTTCAGGATCTAATATGGGGGTTGGGGTGTTTGTACTACCGCAGGTTCTTTCTTATGTGCATCTTCTGCTGTGATATTGCGGCACGAGCAGGATTTCTCTAATCCTACAGGTTTTGAAATCCCGGGGCCTGTCCAAAGGGCTCTTTACATTACCTGAGAATTACACAGCATCTTAGGCTCTCACTTGAACGGTATGCACTGTCCTGTCTTTATATGGCGATTCCCTGATTCATCGAAACTGCTAGTGACCGCACAACCCTTCGGGACACCGAGCCGCCCCCCGCTTGAAAAGCAGTTGACCCGAGGAGCTGAAGCAATATCATATCGTTGTCCTATGCCACTAGGCCGCAATCTGCATCTTCTCCTGCCCAGTCAGCCGAAAACATCCTTCAGCACCTTACAGCTCGGCCTCCCTCCTCTGATGATGAGCAAACCTATACGAGGTCACAGGACTTGAGTTTCCCTGCAGCGGCCATGATCGCTAGCCCGGTCTATATTTACGTTGTTTTTCTTGTCCTTGTCCTACCTTGGGCCATACGCCCCCCAGTGTGCATCTCCAGTAAACAATACGCGCCGGTACAATGATGGTTGGTGCAGGCAGTGAACGGCCTGTTTCTCGGGGACTTTGTCGGCATCTGCCACTGTACGCCTTGGTCCAAGCGGTGCCGACGCGTCTCCCGCATAAACAAAAACCAAGTTAGCCAGGGGCGCGGGACGGTTGTGGTAATTAGCCCTTGATGTACCCGTTACTTTTTGGCCGGTAGTCTGGTTGCTTTTTTCCATGCCCTCCTCCCTACTGCTTCCCTCCCTACCCCAAAAAGCTGAGAGGAGCTTATGAGCTCGTGTCCCCTTTGCCGTGAGCATGGAGAGATGCACAAAGTTTTTTCTTTGAATTGGTGTCAACGTTACGCCCACGGCAGCACTGCCCAAAGAAATACATTCCCCAATTTCTGGGACAGGCACGGTACCTAGGCTCCCTCGAACGTGTCTTGAGGCTATCGTGCGATCACGAAGGTCCCGTGAATACATGTCGCAGCCATATAAGACGGCTTTGTCTCTCTTGCGTTGCTCACACACTCGGCTGTCTGGTCCATCTCAAGTGATTTTGCCTGCAAATACTCACTTTTGAATATTCGCTGCACAGGTCTTCCCAAAATTTTGTTCAAACACAAACCCCTCGAACGAGGCACCTGGCAGCCATGATTGGTCAAAGGATAATAGCTGTTGCCCTGCTGCCACTTGCTTGTATAGCCCAGCAAATACCCATTGTTGGTATCCCTACAAGCAACGGGCAGGCTCCGCCTCCAAGAAAGAATATCAACGACTTTCACAGTCAAGGCGGTCCAGAATGGTAAGATTGATGCCGAAGGACCCTGGATTATCATGATTCTCAAACTGACAAGATTTTTTGCAGGGACCTATTCATCTTGGGGTTGGCATCATTACAAGAACAGTCCGAAACGGACCCTCTTTCTTACTTTCAGCTGATGGGTACGCTGGCTCCTTTGACAAGTCACTGGCGGTCGGTATATGTGACCGAGTTTGCTAACCCTCTGCGTCTTCTAGGGATTCATGGGGCACCATACAAATCCTGGAATGGGGTGGAAGGGGTCAAGGCTGGTGGTTATGGAGGTTACTGCTGCCACGGTGTAAGACGGACACATGCCACGCTTATCGATTCCTGGAATACTCTAGAGCAGGGTCCCTGACTATCGTTGACTCCGCAGGACGTGTGCTTTGGTCTTTGGCACCGCCCATTCCTATCCCTATACGAGGTGAGCCGCCCCTGTGCTTCCTAGCTGCAGGCCTTTCCAAAACCCCGGCTTACTGACAATGACACCCTCCCCTGGCACCAGCAAACACTCAACACGCACGTGCAGAGGATAGCCAGCAACTATCGAGGACAAAACGCAGCCGCATACCAGGCGGCCGCCCAAAGAGTAAGGTTTCCGTACTGGGACTGGGCGGTCGACGCCAAGCTGCCGCCGTCCGTCACCATGAAGACCATCTCTGTCACCACGCCCCAGGGCAAGCAGACTGTCCGCAACCCGCTGTACAGCTACAAGTTCAGGCGGCCCTTCTCAGAGCTCGGCATGCCCAACGACAGCATTGCGGCACGCTTCACCGAGACCAAAAGGGCTCCGCAAGACAACGGCTCGGAGAATATCGATGGCATCAACGCCGAGCTTGAGCGATATGGGGGCACGCTGAGGAGTCAGGTTGTAAGTGCGCTCCTACTTTTGAATCAACACACATGGTCGAATTACCATTGAATGTCTTTGATGATGCCGGTCGGGTCTTTTTTTTTTTTTTTATATCGTCCCAAGTCCGCCCACCGGAGAGACAACTGATCTACCTCGGAATAACATGTCAAATCCATCACTATCTCCACCTGCTTTTGTTGGTCTCAAACTAATATAATAATCGTGTCCCTGTCATGTAGTACAATGTCTTCAGTCAGACCATAACGTTTGAGCAGATGGCGACAGATTCATTCCCCGGAAGCAGTTTCGAGTCGCCGCACAACACAGTACACAATATCGCCGGTTCCGGCGGCCATCTCATGTGGCTGGACTGGTCGGCTTTCGATCCAGCCTTGTGAGTACAAACGCTTGGCAAGTCTTGAGCGTTCCCCTCTGTTGCACTTGATATATACAAAAGAAAACGGCAGAAAAGACCTAGTATTAACAATAGGGCCCATATCCCCCACCCCCGCCACCAAGCGCTCTGCATCACTGCAACGTCGACCGGCTCGTCGCCCTGTGGCAGACCATCAACCATGAGACGACCGTCTTCAACGGCTCGGTCCGCACAAACGGCCAGTTCGCCACGGCCCCGGGCTCCTTCACCGCCGACTCGCCGCTGAAGCCCTTCTACGCCAGCACGAGGCCGGGTGACTTCCACACCACCCGGACCGTGGCCGACATCACCAGGCTGGGGTACACGTACCCGGAGCTGCTGCCACCGGCGGGCGAGGCCGTCGCCACGAGGGAGGACCTCGGCCGCCTGGTGAGCAGCAGGGTCAACGCGCTGTACGGCAGCGGCGTGGTGGTCGCGCAGTCCGAGGACGCGCCCACGGGCACCAGCAGGTCCGTCCGGAGGAGGCGGAGCGACGCCGGCGGCGCCGACGGCATCGGCATCCCCGACCGCAAGATGCGCAACGGCAGGGCTCGCAACAAGGACCGCACCGGCGCGCGGAGGGACTACCAGCTGCTGGTCAAGGCCACGCGCGAGCTCCTCGAGCTCCCCTGCCGCATCCACGTCTTTGTCGGCGACCAGCCCGTCGGCCAGGTGTCACTCATGGCGTCGCCCACCAGCGGACTGAGCTTCACCGTACTGCCGCTGGCCGAGGTGCTCGCGGAGCGCGGCATCGACGATTGGAGCGAGTATGCCGTGTTACCCATGCTCGAGAAGGAGCTGAAGGTCGAGGTGCGCAAGGTACGTCATTTTTCCCCCTAGTTTTTCTCCTTTCTTCTCTTCAACATCTCACCACTCGGTAAACCAAAACCCCTTGTGTCCTTTCACCAAATCGCCCCGCCCGGGGGTTGCTCGTCTTCCGATATGAATATGACGCACTAACGATCGCCACCATCATCGTGCCACAGTACGACGGTACCAAGATCTCGGCCAGATCTGTGCCGGGCCTGGACCTCGAGGTTCAAAGCAGGACTTATACGCCCAAGAAGAACAACTATGAATTCCCCAAGTTCCATACACCCAAAAAGGTCGCCATGCCCGTCGCGATGCTCTAAACTTTTTTTTTATTGCCCAGAACCAATGGCAGTAACGATGCTGGTTGTTTTTGTTTAGTTTTTTTTTCACTTTTGTATTTTATTCTTCTCTTTTTTTTACCCCCTTTTTTTCTAGTTCTAGTCACCTCGCACATCCTGTCCAAACAAGCAAGCTCCATCTTGATTTAGGCGACGAGGCGTAAACGACAAAGATACCTACCTACTTATCTACCTACCTACCTACCTAGACCAGCCCCCTTATCACACCCTTGGCTTTTAGGGCGATGCTGTCAAAAAAAAAACCCCGACGTTATTTCCTGTTTGTCTTGGCTTCGTCATTCTCGGCGGTAGCCCTTCCCACCCCCGGTGACACGCTGTACATATCAATCTACGCCATCTCCCTTTTTCTCATATCCGGCACCTCTCACACAGCTCTGTTCACAAGAAAACGATTCGCCCATATGCTCCTGTACGGTGCAGCTATCGCCAGGCTGTAAGACATGTCAGAAGATAAGATGTTACGCTTCCGCGATATGCATGTGATTGTTGTCCCTCGGCACAAGAGCCCGCCGGTGAAAGATCGGGTCCCGCAAAGACCCAGCATCCTGGAACAGGTTTAATCGGGCTAGTTCTCGTATACCACGGCATAAGAGGTGTGATGCCATAGTTGTCCACAAATTATTACCGGCATGATGTTGTGGGCAACCGATCAACCTCCTCGTGTGATACTTAGTTGATGCTACCACACGTACACACAGGAGAAAGCAGCTCAACATCCAGAGCCCGTTCGTTCGTCTACAGTCCGCGTAGAAATGGACCATGAAACGTTGATCCGACGCGCGAAAGTCAACAGTGCTTGATGTGCCATGATTGAATAGAATGTCTGATTCATCTTTGTAATTAAAACATAGGTTGTAAAAAAGGCTCGCCGCATCAGCTAAAGGCAGGGGCATTTAAGTCCAATAAACATTGTTTCTTTTTGCTCCATTGTCTCTGGGAGAGGTATCAAATTACGACAACAGTCTCCAACATGTCAGCACAATCAGAACAACAGCCTCTATGTCATCCATCCAGCTCGATCACGGACAGCTGGTCCGCGAGCGATGTTATCCTGGAGCCAGGAGACACAAATGCCGGCTTTTGATCGTATGCGACCAATCGGGAAACAACCGGGGTAAGAGTGTTCTGGTCCTACTCCTCGCCCTCAAGAGGGGCCTCCTCCTCGTACTCCTCCTCCTCCTCGTCAACACCAGCATCCTGGTACTGCTGGTACTCGGAGACAAGATCGTTCATGTTGGACTCTGCCTCAGTGAACTCCATCTCGTCCATACCCTCACCAGTGTACCAATGCAAGAAAGCCTTGCGCCTGAACATGGCAGTGAACTGCTCACCGACACGCTTGAACAGCTCCTGGATGGCGGTCGAGTTTCCAATGAAAGTCGACGACATCTTGAGGCCGCGCGGCGGGATAGAGCAGAGAGCAGTCTGGATGTTGTTGGGGATCCACTCGACAAAGTACGACGAGTTCTTGTTCTGGACGTTGCGCATCTGGTCCTCGACCTCCTTCATGGAGACCTTTCCACGGCTGTTGTGTGCATTTTGTGGTCAGTTGATATTCAAATTCTCAAGTCATGTGGATGCCGTGATAAGTCACTTACAAGATGGCAGAGCAGGTCAGGTAACGACCGTTTCTGAAGTCCGAAGCAGCCATCATGTTCTTGGGGTCGAACATCTGCTGGGTCAACTCGGGAACGGTGACAGCACGGAAAGAGTGGGCGCCGCGGCTCGTCAACGGAGCAAAGCCAACCATGAAGAAGTGGAGACGAGGGAAGGGAACCATGTTGACGGCAAGCTTGCGGAGGTCAGAGTTAAGCTGACCGGGGAAACGCAAGCAGGTGGTGACGCCAGACATGACAGCCGAAACCAGGTAGTTCAAGTCGCCGTATGAAGGGTTCGACAGCTTCAGGGTGCGCATGCAAATGTCGTACAGAGCCTCGTTGTCAATGCAGAAGGTCTCGTCCGAGTTCTCGACCAGCTGGTGGACCGAGAGAGTGGCGTTGTAGGGCTCAACGACGGTGTCGGAGACCTTGGGCGAGGGCACGACCGAGAAGGTGGCCATCATACGGTCGGGGAACTCCTCGCGAATCTTGGAGATCAGCAGAGTACCCATACCAGCACCGGTACCACCACCCAGCGAGTGGGTGATCTGGAAACCCTGAAGGCAGTCGCAGCCCTCAGCCTCACGACGGACGACGTCAAGGACCTGGTCGACAAGCTCGGCACCCTCAGTGTAGTGACCCTTGGCCCAGTTGTTTCCAGCACCAGACTGGCCGAAGACGAAGTTGTCGGGACGGAAAAGCTGGCCGAAAGGACCGGCACGGACGGCGTCCATGGTGCCGGGCTCGAGATCGACGAGGACAGCACGGGGAACATGCTTGTTGCCCGAGGCCTAGAGCAAAAAAAGTTATCAGATCCAGGTGTTCACTTCGAAAAAGGTCGGTGAGCAGGAACGTGCTGCCGGTTCGGAAGCAAGGGCGGTGTCGACATACCTCGTTGAAGTACACGCTCATGCGCTCCAGCTGGAGCTCGGAGGTGCCGTTGTAACTATATCGTCGATAATGTCAGCGTTGTGCAAGCAACCTGAAGCACCGACATCATGAGGAGCGGATGGAAGGTTGAACGAGAGATAGATGCACATACACGCCATTGCTGTCGAGACCGTGCTCGCTAGAAATAGTCTGCCTGTGGAATTATTTAGCAAGAGAGGTCCAAAGTCGGACGGATGGACGACTTGGGGCGGAAAGTCGTCGTCGGATCGAAGTTGGGCATACCAGAAAGCAGCACCAATTTGGTTGCCCTGTTGTTTTGAAGCGACGAGATTTGGTGAGCCCCACTACCCTGAACAGAAGGAATATCAACAAGCTTGGGATGGAGGATGAAGACTTACGCATTGGCCGGTCTGAAGGTGAACCTGTATTTGAGAAAAGAAAGTTTCAAGTCAGTCAAAGTGGTCTTCGCTACAGTTGAACGACGCGTTGTAGCTCGACAGCGTTGAGGTCAAGGAAAGACCCAGGCCGGATATTGGTGATGGTGGGGGTATGCTGCTTTTTTTTTCTTGCTTGATGCCGCTTTGATGCGCGTCCAAAGGCGTTCGATGCGAGGGGTGTGTGCACTTACAATTTCACGCATTTTGGTGGTTTGCAAGTTGGTTTCTGATGTTGATGGGAGCGAGGCGGTCGAAAGAGTACGAGAGTAAGTTCAGAGATGCTTGCAAAGGTGGTGTGTGTTTGTGAAGGAGAGGTTGCTTCCCAGTAGTGGTGGGTTTTCTTTTAGTGGAGAGGGAGAATAAAGGGGACACGAAAAATGGGGTCGGGATTGATTGGATTTGTTGATTTTCGGCTGTGGGAAATTGTTCACCGCCGCCTGCCCCCCCAGAGCAGTAGAACCAACGAGCCAACCGCACCCGTCGCCAGCAGGCCCCATCCAAGAAGCGTACTGTACCTTCCCACGCGTAGACCCTTGTTTACATGGGATGCTTGGTCTGTGCTAGCTACGACTGACCAATCATCCGGCTGCTGGTGGGACAAGCGCGCAGGGGCAACAAGCTATCATCTCTGCAGACGTCTCGTGTGATTGGACGCACCACCCATTAGCTAATGGTCCAGACCCTGCCAATATCAACGGTGAGCCGCAAGCGACTTTTCACGGTAGATTATACGTGCAACGCAAGCACCGCTTTGATAATGAATTTCATCGCAGTCTGTGGTCCATTTCATCGCTAACGTCAAAAGTCAAGACTGCATATCATCGGCTGCAATTCAGAGTCGCTCGAGGTTTGTTCTTAAGAGCCTTTGTGTGCACAAAGAAACATTGTTCATTGAGCTCAAATTAACTGCAGATCACCCCAACGCCGGTGAAAACCTAACGCTACCCTGTCACTCTGCGTTAGCGGGTCGCTAACAAGGTATCAAAGGTAGATTGGCTGCATATTTTGTGCAAAGTACAACCGTCGTCCTCATATTAATAGCCTAATCTACCATGGAACCTTCTCTACCGAATACTCCACCGACTCGATATATCGGGGATATTTGCCCAATGCTGCATAGCTAGTTGCATCAGCGCCTCTTCCGCAGTCGTACTCTGCGTGCCGTTCTCGGCGGACGCATATGAGTTCTAGCTATACAAGTGCCCGGTTCGTGGCCTTATAACAAGGGCATGGCTACTGGCACTAGCTTAGAATGTCGTACTTGGAATAAAAACCCCGTGGAAGTGAGTATATTCCTGTGATATGTAAACAAGTCGCTATCTCGTATCTGTCTTGCTTCGGCACGCCTCTCGGCGCCCTAGAACCTCTTGTCATCGCAGTACTAGTGTTGCCCATTCTGCCGGGTCCCAGGCGTGACAAGCCTGTCTAATGTGCGGATCTAGGCTCCATGCTAAGGCCAGCGTAGATATTAGACTAGAGCTTGGCAAGTAAGAAAATGATCGCCGATCAACCAAACGAACATATATGGGCAGAGAAAGCAAGTAGACTTTCACACACACACCATTTGATACCTGCCGTTCTCGAATCTCCTGAAAAGCGATTTGTTGATTAAAGTTATGGAGAAAAAGCAAGTAAGAGTAGAACAAAAAGAAGTAAATAAGG
>NC_043743.1:2101473-2122024 GCF_004337985.1 Pyricularia pennisetigena
AAAAAAAGCAAGCAAGAGTAGAGCAAAAGAAGCAAATAAGAGTAGAACAAAAGAAGCAGAGAATGATCAACCTATGGCAACCGCCACTCACCATCCTTGCCAACTAACGAGCCCCAAAAACGTTGTCTATCATGGGATGTCCCTGCAATAACACGGGTTTCCCTGCTTGGCACCGACTTGGCCGATGCCGGGGTTCATCGGCTCGGCAATCAGTTGTACAAGATTCGTCTGATACAATATCAATCCACCTATGAGAGGTTCTCATAGGCTGTTCCAACAGATGTAAGTCGAAAATGAAAGAAAGATAACTGTCCCTGTGTCAAACCTCACCCAAGGAATACACATGTAAACTCCTCCGCCCTCGAGAGAGAAAGGAGTGCTGATTTTGACGCTCAAATGCAACACGCAGACGTGTTCAGATGCATCCCCCACCCCCAAAAAAGAACCGATACAAAAGACAAGGGATGAAATGCCTCAAACCCGGGCCCTTCGTAGGCAGCGTGTTTGTCTGTTTTCTACTTTGTGTGTCGCCTCGGCACTCCTGCCAGTCAGCTGATTCGCAAGGACAGGACGGCGAAGAAAGCGACATGTCATCTGCATGCACAGGTGCCCAACACTGCCCGCATTTGCCTCGTACCAAACATATGGCAACGAGCCAATGCAGAGAAGCCAAAAGTTCTCCGAGTGGGACGGGAAGCAGAGCGTGGAGAATCGGCAAGTCCGTGACGCGGCGTCTTACCGCTTCGTTCGTAGATCAATGCATGGGGTTTCCCCATCTTTTGCCAGAGGACACCGCAACGACTGGTTACGATAGCCGACATGTTCTTGTATCTGGGTACCAAGCAGGAAATCAGACAGCTCTAAAGGCACGTGGCAAAGCCTATGGGACAAATTTTGCGCCATGAAAAGACGTTATCATTGATGTCTTTCTCTCCATCTCTCTTCTGACTCTCTTTCTAACGGCGATCCTTGGTCCGAATCATCCGTTCGACCGTCATATCGACACGCCGGGAATACGTCCACATTCGGTGGCACAATATCTAAACCAATCCATCCATAATGGCGGTTTCTTCTTAGCATCTCTCAGCCGATGGACTCACGGCGTCCTTCCAGTCTAATCATCATGACTTCCTCCACCCCTCCAATCTCGCAGTCTTTATGATGCTATCCCAGCAAATCATTTACCAATTTCGCTCCCATAATTTTGTGTATACCCTTGAGCGGAAACAACAAGCCACGACAAGGGAAGCCGAAGAAATACAGCTAGTAAACTCAGACAAGCAATGCGGAGAAAAAAAAAAAAAAGAGACACCAACACCAAAATGAAAAAGAACAAATGCGAGCGAGAACGAACCGCCAGGGCTAAAAGAAATATTATAGTGGATGCAAGCCCAAAACAAACGAAAAAATCAACCACTCTTTATGCAACCCTGCTAACACAAGAAAAACGGACATACGACGCAATAAGAAGAAATAAGGAACTAACCCCCATAATCTTTAATCTTTGTCTCGAATGATATTCGTACATATACAGTATGGCGTTATCAGTGAGTAAAGTGGGCCTCGTGAAAGGGTCTTCTCGCGTGACCTGCAGTCACGGTGGCATTCGTCTTGGGGTAGTCCCATGCAACGCGGCGCCAGCCATCCATGGTGCTGGAACGCGAGGGCGATGATCGAGGAGTGATTGCCCGGGTCACGGGACTTGTGGTAATATGGATGTCGAAAACACACAGCAATGTGTTTGGGGGATGGTCGACGGATAGTGTAATATCAAAGATGGATCCTCTGCTCCCTCGCTGCCTCATTAAACGTGGATGATCCATCTCAACTATTTGGTTCAGCTCACGGTCATCATCTGCATCCGCTGGCTTAGTCCGTTCGCAGGGGATCCTCTAGACTCGATCGGCGGCCGTCCACCGTTCACCGAGTTATTGCTTTGGCTCTTTAGCAGCCTATGAGATTTTGGAGGGGTAAGAGGTACCGCGGATGGGTCCGTGAACACCCGCGTGAAGGCCGGACTGCCATCACGTCTCAGGTGCTTCTCACGCTTCGGCGTGCTAACGGGACTTTGTGTGATGAGTTCTGCACGGCGAACAATATCGGAAAGGTTGTGGAACAAGACGTTTGCCTGTTTCACAAGCTCCTGAAGACTGTTTGTGTCGAAGAAAAGCTCGGAGCTGCTCCCTGGAGTGGTTTTCCTGGCACTCCCTTTGACAGGGGCGGATGAAGAGCGGCGTTGCTGTTGCATGGCCTCCATGACTGAGGAGATCATGGCACTGTCCGGTGTATTGGTCTCGCGGTCATGATCGGGGGTTGCCGGTCGCGATACTTTGCTCTCGTCAGGCAAAGGCCAAGATCCCCCAAAGATGTCGTCTTCTGGAGCAAAGACGGATCGTCTGCGCACCACCTCGCGCTCGCGCACGACCGCTGTCTTTGACATATCTGGCATTGGCAGGACGGCCACATCTCCAGCATAGCCCACAGCCTCGGAGTCAAAGCCTTCGTCAACGAACTGATCATTGGTTGACGATGCATCAGATTTGGTGGAACCTTCGACATCTTCGACCAGGTTTGCTTCTTCGTCTTCATCGGGAGATGCCAGCTTGATGATGTTCTCGGCCTCTCGCCACAATTCAGCAGATTCATCCATCAGCTTCAGTTCCCGACCAAGCCGACACAGACGCTTGAGGCCATTGACCAAGAGGGACAGCTCGCGAATCTGGCCAGAGTGAGCCTTGACAGTGGGCTGCGTAGCCTGGATAGATGCGGGAACGATCATGGCGAATGATGACGACATGTCTCCCTCCTGGGGGCTGGCCGGATCTTCATCAAAGTCGAAGTCGTCCTCCCAGTCTTCACTGACGTTCATCGGGCCAGATGCCCAAGTACGGAATTTGTTGTTAGTTTTGACTGGCTCGGTGAGGTCAGGAACGACAGGGACACTTTGGCTCCGAACGTGTGCGACGGCGGGACCTTTGCGGTTAGATGCCCGACCACCCCTTACGTCCATCTCTTGCTTTCCATGCACCGTTTTCGGCCTCGGAGAATGCCCACCCAGGTCGAGTCTTTCGTGGCTAGGTGGCTCACTCCAGTCAAAGACGTTACTTCGCGGTCTTTCTGGCCGCTCAATTCCGGAATCGCTACGAGCAATACCGACGTTGCCGTTGCCACTGATATCTGACAACGCGAGCCTGATGTTCGGGCTGGCTCCCCTCAGGTTCATAGAGCTCAACGGGGGTGATAGGTGGTTTGAGAGACCGTTCTCGTCGTCACGTGCCCAGTCAAAGTCGTCATCATCGTCCAGAGACATGCGGCCCATATCGCGATTGGCGAGGGAGATATCTATTGTCCGTCCGGTGAGCTTGGAGGAGAGATCCTCGCAGCCGATAAAGTCCATATCGCGCTTGGGAGAATCGTTAATTCGCATTGGTGTAGAAGCCCCCTCATCCTCCTCCATGATCTTTGTGTCCCCATCCCACGACCGACCAAGAATTTCCTGGATGGAGAGACGCTTGGTCTTGGGGTTACCTGCTGTGCTAGGCGGTGACTCGTCGAACATGGACTCGAGTGGCGTGTCGACATCCCTGATGCGAGCCGAGCCTGTGGTGCGAAGAGAGTCGTACAGGGTGTCACTCTTGAGGTCTGTGTCATCATCATCTCCAGAAGAAAAAGTCCTCATTTCAGAGTCGGACCCAGCTAGCGTGGACGCCCTCTCGTTGGACACATCACGACTATGGGTTGTCAGAAGAAATCGCGACGACGACGACAGGATGGGACTGGGCTGCAGAGAGTGGGTGGAGGGCATAAGCGTATCTGGTCTGCGGGGCGAGGTAGTAGCGGTCGAGGCCCCAAACGGATATGAATCAAAATTGAAGCTCGACAGCGGTGAGGGTGTTGGGAGAGGGGAGGATGAGTTTCGTTGACGAGTGACCACGCGAGAGGTGTGCAACGGGGTAGGCGTGTCCAAGATCTTGGGTGTGCCTGCATGGTCCTTAACAGGAAATGCGGGCGGAGAATGTGAGTGCACAAAATCCTGCTTGACGCAAATCTGAGGCTGAATTGGGGAAGTAGTGCGAATTGGCGCTGACACAATCCGCCCAGTTCCACTTTTCTGGTTGGAGCCCCTCTTCGGGCGTCGTATGCTACCTGTCTTGGAAATCCAGCTAGTTGGAGAGCTAAAGTGCATCGAAATCGACCGTCGCGGCCGTTTCGAAGGCGTTTCTTCGGGGCTGCCCGAGGGACCATTTGATTGGGTCGAGGGAGAGTCGGCCAAAGCGCTTGCGCTAGCTTGATCGGCGGCCAGGGGCTGTGGGAGCGGGGAGGGTGTGGCGGTGGCTGGTCCAAGGTTCAGCGGATCCGGAGAGTTTGATGCATTCGCGCTCGTCATCATCGCTGTATTGATCAAATAGGCACGTGGCATGCTCCCCTTGCGCACATGTAAACTCTTTCTGGGCAGCAAACTCGGTCCTGGGCTGGCGGCCTCGACAACTGTCCCAGAGCTTCCCTTGGTACCCGAACTAACCAACACTTTTGAGTGAAAGTAGGAGCTCCAATTCCACATCGACGGCTCCTCCTCCGGGATTTCGAGCGGTCTCCTCATGGAGAGACTGGGCCTCCTACTCTGTTCAATTGAGCACATGGGTGATGCAGACGGCATATCCGCCACAATCTCCTGGAATTGCATTTGTGCTAACGTTGCCGACCTCTGATGACTCGTGGCTGGCCGGCGCAATGAAGGAATATGGGACCGGGACCCTCTCCTGGATAACACACTGCCTTCTTTGGCGTCGGTATGCTTCGAGGAAGGGGTACGCTTCACAAGCTTATTTGGGGGTATTTGAGGCGGCTGATCGAAAATCGGTGAGAGTGTTGGGCCGCTAGAACCATTAACCCAGCTCTTGAACGAAGACGAGTCGGGACCAAGGCTAGACCTAGGGCTACCCTGCTGTGACAAGGGCCGCAACGAAAGCCGACGCATCCACGACCCATTGGAGGATACCGAGTCCCGTACACTCTCTGCTATTGGCGGTGGGACGCCTTCTCTTTGCCTTGCAAACGACGGTCTCCTGCTCGTCGGCTTTGGAGGCGTGGTCTGTAATGGAGCTTGGCTCGAATCCTGTGATGAACGGGTTACGTTTATGGAACTCGGTGCCAAGGGTATGGGCGGTGGTCTCGAGGACGACGTAAAAATTCGGTCGTTCATAGCTCCAGTCGTTGTTGCGCTCGTGCTGGGTCTTGTGTTTGGCCTCGAGAAACCTCTAAGGCTACCATAGTCGAGTGTCAACTTTCTCTTGTGGGAGGGCGGCCTTTGAGGTGTCGGCTCAGAGGGCTGAGCAAACACCAAACCCACAGTGGCCGCAGCAACGACCGACCCGGTGCCAACGATCTGCAGACGAACAAAAAAAAGCTGGTAAGAATCATCTCAAGGACCAAGTAACACCAAATAAAAATATCACTAAGCGCGTCACTATAACTGCAGGCATATGAAGCTCAGGCCTTGCTGGCAGGTAGGGAACGCCAGTACCATATAAAGCTTCAGAGAACCATTTCCCAAGCCACTCGGCGTTCGGTGCAGCCTGAGCCAGGTGTGAACAAAATGCCAGTGATTCAAGGATTTGTGATGGTGAAGACCCGAAGCGGATGCCAGAGAGCGAATCGTGTGGTGCTGGACTGGGTATAATCACGCTGAGGACCTCGATATTGCCGGGATGCCTTGCCCTGACGCGTTTTCCATGCATGCTGGTCGAATAGACGCCCTCCAAACTTACACTTGGCACCGCGTGCATCTTGACGGTGCAATATCAGATCGATGGGCGACGGCCGCGGAAGGTCAGGGTGGAGGAAGCGTAGCTGGCGCTGGCGCTGCTGCTCAGTGGTCATTGAATCATAAATTGCATTGTAGATTCGTGACGTGACACATTCAAGACGGCCAGGTAAATCGTGGGATTGTGGTCGTTTCGTCGTCGTTTCTTCGTCTCGTTGGTCAGGTCCTGCCCTGAAGTCGGGAGGCTCTTTTCCGTCGTTTTGCTCGGTTTGGTGAGGTTACGGGAAAAGAAAACAAACACCCAAAAAAACAATAAAAAAAATCCCTTACAGGAACAAGAAAGATGTGACGGAAAGACAGACAGGGCAGACCTGACTGGTTGACTGCTGCAGCTCAGAGTAAAGAATGCGGAGTGCAGCTTAGCAGGAAATTATTTCCATTGCAGCTCAAGGTCGACGCTTTGGCACAGTGCAGTAGCGTCCGTTCAATGAAAGTCAAGTCAGTGCTTGCTGCTGCGGAACTGGGTGTGGTGCGTCGGGGCCTGTATGGATGGATGGATGGGTATTGCCTGGTGGATTTTACTGGTCACTGATAATTGGAACAACAAACAAGTATACGCCTCCTGGTTGGTCCCTCAGGGACGGGGTGGAGTCCTAGGTCACGGTTCCCGACAGGCACGGCACGGAGCAGGGATGAGTTGGGCTGGCCGTGGCCTTCTTTTCCCCTCCGCTCTGCTTTCAATGTCAACAAGGACAGGCTACGGATTTGTTTTGGTTGTATCCCAAATCGTCAAGTCGGCCTCGAGGGCGGCCTGGGCTACCCCAAGCTGTCACTAATCATCCAAATTCACTCAAGCATGCAATCCTAGAGATGATTGCATTGAACATCAGATACAACATGTTCATCTTTATTTCATTTTGCTTTGTTTTGTTTTGTTTCCCTTTTTCCCCTCCTGACTGAAAAAAAGTACTGACTCTTTCTGCCCTCTCCACTGTCTGTTCCTCGAGCCTGCCAAGGCTTTTGGTTGGATATTGATTCTTTGAAATAAATTGTTCTTTCCAGAAGCCTTCTGGCATGTGGTGTAATTTACTTCCAAAACAAGCTTGGATTGTCCCTACCATTATCCACCAGCAAGCTAGGTATAATGGACCCAGGCAAGACCAGAGCCAGTTTTGGTCCCATCCAATCCCCAATTGCTGGCCCCAAATTTCGGCGTCGGGTTGCGTCAACAAAAGCCCCAGCGCTGGGCTCGCTAATACCACACCAGCCAAATCTCACACGTCGGTCTTAATTGGCATTTGCTTTTAATCCCAATTTTAGGTGTGTTACCGTGCATGGTCACGAACCAACGGGCGTGGCTCGTAGTTTATCGTTAAGTTTATAATATTACCCTTTTTCTTGTTGATATGGGCTTGACAAAACTAGCAGAGAGAGACGCAAAGTAACTTTGCAAGTGATTAAACAACCGAACTGAGCATCTCTACTTTTTCATTTTTCTACCTCAATTTTACTCGTTTCGTGTCTCGTCTTGTTTTAATCTATGGTTCGCAGTGATCGATCTAAGACCTGGGACCTAGCACCGGGATAAACTGTGAGACCATAATTCGCAGTTTCGTACCGTATCCGTGAAAGGAGCCCACAGTCTGCAGAGGTCATCTCAGCGGCAAGGGCTGGGCCACGGTTAACGCCGCCCTGTAATATCGCCAAATCGGGGATCGCCACCCATTCTTGGAAACGATGCTGCTCTTCAGATCGAGCGCAACAGGCGGTGACGAGGGTGCAAGACAAAATAAATGACCAGTCAGTGGTGGCATCGCAGAAAAAAAGGGCCCGACCGTCAGTCAGCAAGCAAGCCCTTCCTGCATGCCAACTGGGCTGGCTGCAAGACAGACCAAAATAAGAAAACAAAACAAAACATACACCACCGCTCGGGCTGATGCACCCTGCGATGCGCATGCCCTGCAGGACTAGGCGACCGCACTGCACTCAGGCGACGTGCCTCAGGAAACGAAGGGAGACTACGGCAGTGCGCTCGCACGGTCGGTATGCAGAAGAAGTAGAACAATTACCGTTTACATTCCTATTGCACGGTCTATTGCTTGGTGGAAACTTTTTCGTTTCTTCCTATATTCCGTCCTTTTGCTCCTGGTTTTTTTTTTTTTTTTTTGGTTTTTTTTTTGGTTTTTTTTTTGGTTTTTTTTTATGTGACCCAAATTACCATGCATTCATGCATGTTAATATGAAATAACCCGGATTGACAATACGCGCGAGCATGAGCTGACAGGCTATTACCACCTTACCTTGCGTATTAACTCTCGCTTGCGCACCTTTGATGCATGATCCTAGCTCGGCGGGCTTGGGACTCTTGAATTTGGACCAACGAAATGGTTGGCATGAACAAGTCCAATCTGACGCTGCATCCATTGTAATTCCGTGCAGGGCGGGTTATTTTCCAGGGCGAGTCGCAGCGATTCCACCAACGTGGCGAGCACGGTCTAAAGGTATGTATATTAAATCAGCTACCAGGTTGGTTTGCGGAGCTATCTTTGGACTTCATTTTACTTTGTAAGGTCTAGTACTCTGTACTTTGGTATTGTTGTTACATTAGTTCTCTCCATTCTCATACTTACTCACCGTCTTTTCTTCATTTCTTTTTCAGCCATTTCCCCAATTCCTCGTGATTTATTTCTCCTCTGCTACAACGGTATTCACTTGTGTGTGGGCTTTGTTTTTCTCTCTTCGAAAGAGGAGGTTGCTGAACTCCCTGATTTTGAGCGAGGGATAAACCCTGCCCTTGCAAAATGAAGAGCCCAAATAAAAACCGGCGAACGGGCGCCCACTCCTTATATCACGCTCCACTTATGCATAATATACCAACTTCCCGGCAGCCACAGTGAGTCCACCACAGTGAGCTCGAGAGACAAACAACAGAAACCGCACACGGAACGAGCACCCGCACGGGAGTAACGCCTGAATCCGGGTCTCTATCCCGCACACATGGATGTCATCACATCCTCCCTCTCTTTATTATTACTGTTCTTTTTTTTTTTTTTTTTTTTTTTCAATCCTTTGCTCGTCCTCGCCTGGTCCTCCACCCATGTGTCCACCCGAGATGCGAAGCCAGGAAGAGAGACAACTGGACGTCAATAGTGTCACTGGCGTCTTGATTACCCGAGCCGAACCCAGTCGATTACACTCAATAGTCGGCTTTTTTCGGAGAGGCCCGTACCATGGACTATCTGCTGCCTTCTTTTTATTTTCATTTTGTTACCGTGTGTTTCACGCTCCCTTGCATTTTCCATGCCCTAGGTACTTGACAAGGGCAGTGGGCAAGCGCCTGGCGCCTAGGTGCATCGCATCAATGGCCATTTGATTATTTGGCGTTTGACAGCCACCTCGGCTCGCGTCATTTAGAGACCAATGCCTGTAAAAAAAAAAAAAAAAAAAAAAAATCCCCATCTTCAACGAGGAACCGATCCGCGGGCGCTTCGAAAAAAATCGGCTTTTTGCTTCTTCGGTGATTTTTCCTGTAAACTGGCAGCGGCTTCTTGCATCCCACAGGCCCTCGCTACACAATTACATATCTGCTACAGCCTACTGCATGCATGTCTAGTGTGCGCTGTACACACAAGGATACAGAGCAGGGCGCAGGGTGCGTAGGTCAGGCAAGTCATTCAAAACCCAGTTAAAATGCTGCCTCTCAGCCACAGCTGGGCCCCCTGGCAAAGGCCGGGTATCATCTTATCCCTTTTGTCCTTTGGTGTCTCCGACAAGGGACACAGCACAACCCTAGATGGAGCATTACTGTTGGTTGATCAGTCCTCTCCCGAACCTATGGGAAAGTTGGCAGAGTCCAGCGGCTGAATTGGTTCCCTGATACTAAGGTATGGTATGGCAAAACAATGATCTTTATTCCTTTCGAGGTTCTACTGCATGTGACATGCAGCCACTTCACCTGGCAGGCCTGGCCGAGTCTCGCCCCCCCGCGCAATTTGTCTTGGATCTGTGCCGCTAAGAGCTGGAGGCCCTATCTCCATTCAGCTTTCAGCCTCTTTGTATACTATGTCCTGCGTGTATTATCCTATCTCTTGTCTTATATGACGGAAGTGGTCTTCGCTGTGCAGTGGTACAGAGCTCAGGACAACCCAAACCGTTTCTCGATATTTTGTTTCTTGTAATCGGCGACCCGGGTACCGTCAAGATACTCGCATAGGCGAAACAAACTTGTATATCGCTCCTTGCTGGAGCCTCCTTACACAAAACTGAGTCACAGAAGAAGAGGTGCCGGTAGCCGCTTGCAAATTCGCTTGGCCGTCCTGATAAAGAGAAGAAAATCCTGGAAATAAAACAGGCGATAACTGGGCAATAGGCCATGGGAACAACACACCGCCGCGGAAAGCATACCGGTCGCTTGCGTGGGTCTGGTGCGCCCTGTGCCATCCTACTTGAATGCCACAACCCGGCCGCGAAAGCAAGAACAAAGGCTATATCAGTTTCGAAAGGCTTATCGTGACACCGGGGAAACAATCCCTAGCCATAATATTCCGTATGCTAATATCACATTCTTTCTCTCCTTATGCAAGGGTTGCATAGAAGCCCGGCTAGGCACGCGACAACAATTAATTGCCGATGTAGTTGCAATTGCTGCTATTATTGCTGCGACGGCAAGGCACAAGGGGAACGGTGATCATTCTCCTTGCCCACCTGCTCTGTACACGAAGCGGGATGAGCTAAATACCCGATTGGGAAGCCCGGCGCTTGTTACTGCATCACAGTACGAAGAGCCGGCATCTCATAAAACACAGCAGCATTCACGAAAGCGGAATGAGAAGCGAGAGCAGCAGGTAGGGTTGCAATGAGTGGCGATTTAGGGAGATCAGGCAACCAAGCAACCAGGCAAAAAGGGAGAGAAAAAAAGGAAGAAAAATAAGAAAAAAAAACCTGACCTGAAACCTTGTGGGAGCACCGTCCCATTGTTTTTGTTTACTTTTCAGTGTAGCATTGAATCTTTTTCCCCCCAAAATGGAGCGGGGTTCGGTCTTTTTGGTCGGACCTCTGCCACAAATCTGTTTTTCCCTCTCCATTTGTAAATAAACAAAAAAAAAAAAAAAAAAAATAGTGAATGGCCAGGTGGGGTGACCACACCCAAAACGAATGGGCAACCCGTGACGCATCAACAACAAATCCTTGGTTTTGATCGGTTGTATTCTTGGGAGACTAAACCGTAGTGAGTTAAACGTCTCGGATTGCTGCAGATTGCTTGCGTACCATCGCGCCATTCGAGATGCGTCGCTAGCCCGCCCCTTACAACTAAGGCGAGTGAGGAAAAAACAAACCAAATCAAGGCACAACGCGCTAACAAAAAAGACGCGCCGTACCCAATTTTTTTTTTTTTTTTGTTGTTGTTGTTGTTGTTGTTGTTGCCCCGCACCCCAAGAGCCCGGCAACATCGGATCCCCGATCGGAGGGTGGGGCCCTGATTTTCGTAAAGAACAGCCGGCCGGGCCAAGGTCGCCACTGAAAACCCGGGGCATCCCCGCAAAGTGAGTCGAAATCAGGACCAGTTTTTTATATGATTAATTAAGTATTGCCTTTACTTTTTTTTTTTTTTTTTTCACTGGACAGAGAAATAGTCGGATCTTTTTCTGTCATGATTTGATTTCTTCCATTCTCTTCCATTGTACTATGTTATAGTGCTGCAGGTACTCGCGGTTCTCACTTTGCAGGGACAGGTCGAGTACTGCAGAGAGGAGAAAAAAAAACTCATCTCCATCCATTCCCTATAGCCGCGGATTCAGCAAGGTAGCTTGGGCAAGGGAGCCAGTATTATGTTTACTCCTTTATAAAAACACAACAAACAGCGCGTAGATATCTTGGCATAGTAGCACCTCGTCTCGCTGGCTATACTGATGAAACGCTGCCTTGGTTGGTTATCAACTGTTTTTGTTGCTCTCTTGCCTTGCTTTTACTGAGTTGTTCCGATACATCCGCCGGGGGTACCTCATGCAGGCGATAAAAAAATGCAACAATCTACCGTAAACGCAGGTAAGCTTGCATTGAAATCGTACCAGAACAACGAGTAAGCAAAACAGTGATGCACACAATTGTGGGTTGAGGAGAGGAGGCGTAGGATTCGTCCAGGCCATCTGTGAGGTATATTATGACTTGCATGGAGCAAAGGATCTGCGTGGGTAAAAGCCGTATGCGGATAAGCCGAATTATCAAAACGAGACTCGACAATCTTGTTGCTGGAGCTAGAAATTCTCTCTATCCGTAGTATACTGTATTCTATCCTAGTACGGTAAGATTTGCCAGGTTCTGTCAACTTTGCTTGGTTGAGCCCCCTCCTGAATCTTGCTACTGGTACATCGTAACTGTCTTATTACGCGTTACTTATAATCTTGTATCAGGGCTACAGCTGGTGGATGATGGATTGGATGGCAGCTTGTTTTGGGATGCCGGCACACCGGGTCTGTGGGGGTGTGGTAGAGGTTCTGGATTCTTATGTGCTGTTTTGGTGGAGCTGCTGAAAAACACTGTGTACAGTAATTATTATTAGATGGAAACTCGACACCGCCACCATATTTGAGGGCAAGGCCCTCGTCCAATCATTTCAACGTATTAGAGGTTTACTTGCCTACCTGGCCAGCCAGGTAGAACTCTGAAGTAAACAAACATTTTACAGTACACCAAATCCTAATACCCTGGGGAAAAAAAAAAACAAAGATGTCAATTACGGCGGTTTAAAGGTTTCGGATTTGAAAAGGAACTCGCGGAATAATGCCATATGGTTTCAAGCACGAGGAAGCAGGAATTCGGGGGAATAACGACGTCGATATGACGGCGGGATTATTATGCATTCCTGGTTTTTTTCTTTCGCTTGTGCTTGTCCTTGAGCCTGGCCAAACCATGCCACCCCGGCCTCGCCCAAACGGCTTACCCCGGATCACAAAAAACAGTCGTCCCATGCATTGGCTCTTTTGGGCGGCCTTTTTTGATTTATGATGGCTAGGGATTTGATGATATTCGGTTCGTATTACCATATTGGTAAGGAATGGTAGGCGGATCTCTCATCCGCGAGTCAAATGTTGCAGGCTGACGAAAATGAAAGGACGGACAATATTGACGGCAAGCCGTGCTTCAGTCGAGCAGTCCAGGAGTTCCATGTTCTTGTGTTTGGGTGAAGGACATAAAATAAAATAAAAGATAAAAGATAAAAACCGTCCCGCAGCAGCAAATAGCGAATGGAGCCCTGTGCCTGGTGCTCCCGGATTCAAAGACAACAAACCCCTGCCTTGGGTGAGGAGCTCGTGGCGTAGACACGCGAAAAGGTCCGAAAAATTGCATGGCGTGACGGTTTGGAAATTCTCGCTTGTTCGCCGGTCAGGATCCGGCTTGTCGGCAGCCAGGGCAAGGCGTGCATGTAGTGGGCCGGTGACCATGGAGAAACACTGCAGTTCGTTACAGGTGGCTGTCGCCGATGTCTCGTTTTGGTCCTTGTGAGGTCATTGCTTGAGACGGACTCTCTTTTTTTTTTGTCAGCTCAGAGCCTGCTTATTACTTATTAATCGGTCCACTACGCAGTATGAATTATATTCCGGAGGAAACATAATAGCTACAATTAACAATAAAAATCACAAAATAGGCAAAAAAAAAAAAAAAAAAAAAAAATAGTATCAGTGTCTATCAACAGCACCCCGCCCGTGCCGCAGTGGGGGAGGGGGTCGTATTCCTTCAAAACCACATACAGTATGAACATAAGCTATTTGGTGCCGAGCAAAGAAATTGCCGCGTGCCTTTTCTGGAGCCGGTGAAAGAGAAGGCCGAGGTGGCGCCTCATTCGTGTTCTTGGCTGGTGTGCCGGCTGGAATTGGATCGGCGGTCGAGTTAATCATGGATGGTATTGTCTTGTCCGTCACCTCTTGCTCACCGTTGTCACTGGCATTCGTTTCAGGGCCCTGAAATACCCTGGAAATACCGGCTAGCTTTGAATACTTAGCTAAAGATTACACTTCTGGTCAACTATCTATCCAGAAAGGGGTTCTCCTTCGTAGGTACTGCAGATCAGAAAGAAACTCGACATCAGCCAGGTGAGCTGAGCTTCCCCAGACATAACTGGCTCCATTCCACTCATAACCTTTCGTTGCTATAGGGCTTTTGAAGGTGGGCGTCAGATGGTGTGTGGTTGCGCGTAATCATTGGACGGTATGAACTTGGTAGGGCTTGACGTGAGAATCTCGCGTCATTGGGGAGACTGAGCTTGTCCAGTTGGACCGGATTTTTTCTTTGTTGCTGCACTGCCAAGAGCTTTGCCAATAATCTGAGTAGGCGAGATTGATTCGAGACAGTTGGATCTCGGTTAGATCGATAGGCCGCCATATCGTAGCAATTTGATTTCAATCGTTAGCTATACTGTCAAGACTGTACTTGTACTGTATGGCACCTAGGGAGGAAAAGAAGTGTGAAGCTGTGTCGGAGCTGGTAAAACTCCCTTGGTGACAGGATACAAAGACATTTGAGGTACTGGTCAAGCGACAAGCTGTCTTTTGTTCATTTGTTTGTTTTAAGTTTGTTGATGAGCGACATGTTTACAAATTTCATGTTATTACTGTTATTCTTGGTCGAACAGAAAGTTGCTCTGAGTTGTGGCTGAATTTGGACGTTTCGTGTTTCAGCCAATCAACAGTCATCTAAGAACCCCAGTTTTCTGATGGGGGTGGTTTCTACCCCTCTACACCACCAAGTAGCCCCACTAAAATCTCGAGCCACTTGAGATCTTGTATCAATGCTATCAAACATCGTCAGTGTTGGCGAGATGATATGACCGCAGAACGATCTTAGGTCAGAAACAATCTGCTTAGTTTTCTCTCTTATGGTTTAGTCTCGAATCCTGCAGTTGAATCAGGATCCATCGAAACCTAGCAAAAGTCTGACTGAGACTGGGTACAATCTCACCGGCGTTTTGAGCTCCAGCACAAACCTTGCCAACCAAGAACCAAAAGGCCCCTGCCACGCACAGCGGCGTAATTACACGCCTGCAGCTTCTAGAACTGTGGTAGCCATCTCGAAAATTATCGGGATAACCTGGTCTCATCCGGGGTACCCTCCGTCTTGCAACAGTGCCACTCCGTGATTTGAACCCGTCGGCACTGGCACCGGCACCGGAACTTGAGCCAAGGTGAGGCAAGGTCAGCCCCCGCGACATGGAGACCGATATCAAGGCCATCCTCCCGAATGTGGACCCCGTCATCTCGGAGTACTCGGTTGGCTACCTGACCCACGCTTCGACGGCATGGACCGACGAGGAGGACAACGCGGGGCCGCCGCCGCTGGCCGAGGCGGCATCTGTCATCACCGAGCTCCTCCTCTCCGCCTCGGGCAGCCCTGACGCCCGGCTCCAGGAGAAGATTCGTGCCCTGGTCGACAAGTGGGTGGACAAGTACTCCGAGGCCAACGGCTCGGCCGAGCGACGTGGCCCCTCGGTCAAGCGTCTCGACCAGACCATCCAGGTCAGCGCACAGCGAAACATGTCGTCGACGCTGGCCGTGTCCACCGGAGGCGTGGACCTCGAGTCCGCCAATGCTCGCAAGGTCGAGTCAAAGGTCGACCGGAAGAAGCTTGAGAAGGCAGAGCGCAAGATCGCGGCCAAGCAGAGCAAGAAGACTTTCAAGACAGTCGAGTATGAGTCTTCCCGCCTGCTCAATCAGCCCGACCCTGCTCAGTCGTACGAGGACTTTTACATGGCTGTCAACCCGCTGCAAATGGGCTCTGGGGCTGCGGGAAAGAGCAAGGATATCAAAGTCGAGAACACGGATGTTTCCATCGGGGGCACCAGGATTCTCACCGACACTACCCTTACGCTTTCTTACGGTCATCGGTATGGTCTTGTCGGTAACAACGGTGTTGGTAAATCTACGCTGCTTCGTGCTCTTTCACGAAGAGAGGTTTCCATTCCGACACATATTTCTATTCTTCACGTCGAGCAAGAGGTGAGTTGTTGGCAATGTCATCTTTTCATCTTGAAGTAGCCAGCATAGTGCTAACTCTATAATGCCCCTCGACCAAGATTACTGGTGATGATACTCCAGCCATACAGGCAGTCTTGGATGCCGATGTCTGGCGCAAGGTGCTTCTCAAGGAGCAGGCTCAGATCACAGAGAAGCTGGCCGCTATCGAAGCCCAAAGGTCATCCATGGCCGACACTTCAGAAGAAGCAGCCAAGCTGGATCGCGAGAGAGAGGGTCTCGATCAGACGCTTGGCGATGTTCAGGGCAAGCTCGCCGAGATGGAGTCCGACAAGGCCGAGTCGCGAGCTGCCAGCATCCTCGCCGGTCTTGGTTTCTCTCCGGAGCGCCAGCAGTTCGCCACCAAGACCTTTTCTGGAGGTTGGCGTATGCGTCTCGCTCTTGCACGGGCGCTGTTTTGCGAGCCCGACCTTCTTCTTCTCGACGAGCCGTCAAACATGTTGGACGTCCCCTCAATCACATTCCTCTCCACATATCTGCAATCATACCCGAGTACGGTGCTGGTGGTGTCTCACGACAGAGCCTTCCTCAACGAGGTCGCAACCGACATCATTCACCAACACTCTCAAAGGCTCGACTACTACCGCGGCGCCAACTTCGACACCTTCTACGCCACACGCGAGGAGCGCAAGAAGACGGCAAAGAGGGAGTACGAGAACCAGATGGCACAGAGAGCCCACCTCCAGGCCTTCATCGACAAGTTCCGCTACAACGCTGCCAAGTCCTCCGAGGCCCAGTCCCGTATCAAGAAGCTGGAGCGTATGCCCGTGCTGGAGCCACCAGAGGCCGAGTACAGCGTGCATTTCAGTTTCCCCGACGTCGAGAAACTATCGCCACCAATTGTCCAGATGTCAGACGTTACATTCGGCTATACTCCCGACAAGATCCTCCTCCGCAACGTCGACCTGGATGTGCAGCTCGATTCGCGAATCGGCATCGTCGGCCCCAACGGTGCGGGTAAAACGACGGTGCTGAAGCTCCTCATCAGCAAGCTGACCCCGACTTCGGGCATCATCTCACAGCATCCCCGTCTCCGCATCGGCTTCTTCGCCCAGCACCACGTCGACGCGCTCGACCTGACCGTCTCGGCCGTGTCCTTCATGGCAAAGACGTATCCCGGCCGCACCGACGAGGAGTACCGTCGGCAGCTGGGCGCCTTTGGCATCACGGGCACGACGGGTCTGCAGAAGATGGAGGTCCTCTCTGGAGGTCAAAAGTCGCGTGTCGCTTTTGCCTGCCTGGCCCTGACGAACCCGCACATCCTCGTGCTGGACGAGCCGTCCAACCACCTCGATATTGAGGCCATGGACGCCCTCTCCGAGGCGCTCAATCGGTTCCAGGGCGGCGTGCTCATGGTGTCACACGACGTCACCATGCTGCAGAACGTGTGCACGAGCCTCTGGGTCTGCGACGGTGGGACGGTTGAGAAGTTCAACGGCGACGTCCAGGCGTACAAGAAGAGGATCGCCGCCCAGGCTGATGCCGCTGGTGTTGTCAAGGCGCACTGAGCCGAGGTCTTGAGATATGTAGTACTTTTTTTTTCAGTTTATAAGATTGATAGGGAAAGAGACAAGGACCAAATGAATAAAAAAAAAAAAAAGTCACGAATCAAAGCTTGCCCTCTCTTGTTGTCTAGCGAAGTGATCGGCGTGACTTTTTTTTTTCTTTTTCTTGTGTAACTACTATCAACGCCTTTCCGTCTCTAGCTGATAACTTGCTTGCCTCTTTGATGGGATCACGCGTAAGGGACAAACACTTGCCGCCTAGCTGAACTTATGCCAACAGACTAACAAAAAATCACATTCCGTCAACGGCTTTGCATTGTGATGGCCACATGATGCTCGAAATATCACACCCGGGAAACTAGGACGGAACAGCAAAACATCCCCATACTGTCTGACTTTTAACTTGTCGCTGGCTGCTGATGATTGTCTGTTTTTACTATCATGATTTTACTGTTTGTTCAGCGGGGGGGAAGAGGTGGTGTCGTTTTCTCCGCCGACAGACCGATGTGTCAACAATGACAAGCATCTCCCATGAGCATTGCACCGTCATTTCTTTTCATTTTTCTTTTTCTTCTATGCAAGTCAGCCCACATGGACAGCCCCGGTTGCTTTGATCCGACAAACCATGCCATCATTAAAAAAAAAGCCCATTTTCTTTTTGTTTATGCCAAAACCCTACCGACCGACTTACCGACCTCCTGACAATCATTCCCGACAAACGGAAATTCCCTAACCCGTCGGTGACAGAATTCTCCCCCCCCCCCCCCCCCCCCCCCCCCCCCCCCCTACCGAGCAGCAGTCAACAGTCAGGAGGGGGGCCGTTTCGCCCGGGGTTAGCTCCCCGTCGGGGCCTCGGTGGTCGAACGCCGTCATCCCGATCGATCGCGCTGAGTCGTAGGGGGATGGCAGGCCCATCGGAAGGAACAATGCTCTCCCGCTGATGGGAAGGGCAGGGTCAAGTACAACAATGACTCCTTGTGAGTTGCTAAATTCGGATCAGGAGACCAGGAGTCCGGCCTCCCAGGCGAGTTCCAAATCTGGATGCCAACGGGCCTAGTATAGATTACGTCGCGGCAGAGTTGAATGTTGAATGAGCACAAGGTTTGTGATAAATTTGGTTTAAAATTGAATCAAAGGGGGCAAATGAAAGCAGCCTTTGTGGGTTACTGCCATATATCATCTCCATACAGCATAGAGAAGATGTACAAGGCGTGCTGCTGGCACGATCTGATGTTGCAGTATTCATCAGCTTGCGTAGTGTCTCAAGCAAGAGCATGTTTCCTGTACTTTGTGATAATGAGGTTGAAAAGCTATAAGAGTGACATTTTGCGTTGCTCAAGGTGTACAGCTTGCCACAGGGCCCCAGGACTCATGGGCGAGCTAACGAGTTTTATCATCAACCGAGAAACTCGATTCTCTTCAAGACCCTCTACGAAGACAGTGCAGTATCACAGGCAACAAGGTACTGGAGCGCTTTAAAGGGCGTAGACAGAAATGCATGCATGAACTATATTTAGTTTGAAAGTTTGTCACTACAGAGAAATGTACTATAACGACGGGTCGGAGGACCGGAAACGTTGAAAATTCAATTAATCTACCCGCACCAAACAGGGGTGCAAGATGCAAGCCTAGGAAACAAGGAGAGAGTCCTCATAAATGGGATAGGACGTAATAACTAGGAAACCAAGAGCGCTGGCTATGAACCTCATGATGGCTCAACAAATTCTTGCCGGCTCGCCCACCAATAACTTTTATCATAAGAAAGGACAAAAATGAAAACAGAGGCAAGAACATCAGAAGATCTTCCCTCCAGTTCACCCGAGCGTGGTGATGTAAAGCACAATAATAAAAGCAGTTCAAACAGGGGCACCGTATTGCTTAGCGAGGTTCTTGAAGTGGTCACGCTCAGCCGTGAGCTTCTCGAGTTTGTCCTCAAGCTCCTCAAAGCGCATGGCCTTGCGCTCGCGAGACTTGCGCGCCGCAAGCGTGTTGCGGGCACGCTTCATCGCTACCGTGTCGGTTGGGTCCTCGACAACGATAGGAGGCAGAGGCTTATCCCGACGGCGAGCGTTGACTCCACTGACTGATGAATGACGACCGGCAGAAGATGTGGGCGAGTTGCCAGACTTGCGCCGCGGAGCAGGAGACGGGGCAGCCTCGAGGTCCTCAGATCCCGCCGCGGGAGACTGTTGTTGCTGCGTAGGAGCAGCGAGCTCCTGCGGTACCTGAGGCGCAGCCACGTTGGTGTTCTCCTGGGGAAAGAGCGGGAACCAAGCAGACTCGCCTGCCGATTCCAGGTCGTTCCCAACAAAGTTTGGAGAGACATCGTAGCTGTCGCCAAACTCGGGAGACCCATTATAAAGGGACGGCGAAGTGAGGGTCGTCAGAGCGGTCGAGTTGGGGGCCGACATGAAGTTGTCCGACAGGAACAGGTCCTGTGGAGAGACGGTGCCCATCGTGCTCGCAGTCGTGGAGGAAATGTCAAAGACGCCCGGCATGGCGGGCGAGGGGAACGCCGAAGCTCCACCGCCAAAGGCGGTGAAATCGTCCAGACCCAGATCTAAATGGGATGATTGTAAGCTTTGGGAAGATGGCAATGGCAACGATGAGCTCGCGATGGAGAAAGGAGAAGATTTACCTGATGCGTTGTTCATCTTGGGTTGGATCTGGGCGATGTTTCCGGTACTTTGAGAGAACAGAGGCACAGGCGGTCGTGCAGGTCGTGCGCGGTCTGCCGTTAGGGCCACAGGTGCGGTGGGTGCTGAGGATGCGTAGAACTGTTTTGGGAACTGCGTGCTAAGCCGATTTGTGAAAGCCGTTGAGGTGGTCGAATGTCCTGTAGCCTGTATGATCTGTGCGACTCTTTGGTTCTGCGTTGATGGCGAGGCAGAAGGGTGGTTGCGAGAGGCACTTCCGATGGCGGAAGATTGCGATATAGATCGGCTAGGTTGATGCGAACGCCGCGGCGTATCGAACAGAACAAAGTCCTGTTGCGGTGGCAGGTGTTGGTAGTGCTGTTGCGCGGATGATGCCGGCAGGCTCGGGGAACTGGAGGGAAGCCATGGTGACTGTTGTGAATCCGTGGTGAAGACTGGGGCGTCTAAGCCGGGAATGGCGGCGGTTGTGAAGAGACTGGAGCCGAAGCTGTGACTAGCAGAGCTGGACTTCAGGTCGACCTTTGCAGGAGGAACTGAAGGGTGTGACAAGTTTTGAGTATAAAGAGTATTTTGAAAAGATGGGGACGGAATCGTGCCGAC
>NC_043743.1:2122056-2160230 GCF_004337985.1 Pyricularia pennisetigena
GGGGGGGAAGCGTTTAGGACCGCATTTTGGCGATCATGAATGTGCTTTCTATTTTGTGGGAGTAAAATGATTTGGAGTTGGAAGGGAGAAAGTTCCGGAGGGGCTGTGAAGATTTGTGGGAAGTCAGGCACTTTTGTAGGTTTTCTCAGGCAGAAACCAGTCTTGCGAGGCCAAACAAGACCCACAACGGTCTACCAAGCAAGCGCAGCCTCCTGCTGGCTGACAGCCCAGAGCGCTCGGTGTAACCCAATGGCAGAGTGACTTGGGCTGCCTAACGTTTTCGGCGGTTGGGCACTGCAAATTTCGTTAGTGCAGGAGCAGGCTTGATGTACCGATACAAGGTTTGGCGCTAGTGGGTTGCGCCCTTCCACGCCCTTCCCCTCCAACATTTCCAGGGAAGGATGTGTGACTCACACTTTTTCCACGCTAAGCCCGAAATGGCCCGGTGTGCTCTTGAGGGCCCTGGCAAAAAACGATTGGTGCGTAAAAAGACCTATTGAGAAATCAACGGCTCGCGCAGTTTTAACGCGCACATCATTGCAGTGATTTTGCAGGAAACTCAAGGTAACTAACGACTCCCATTGAGACCAGATCGAAAACAAATTGGGAGACGCCAATTAGGCCATGATAGTCGCCCGTGTTACTGTGATCAATCATATAATCTATTTTGCTCCAGGGACAAGAAGCACGGTCGCGCAAACGAGCTCCGCCTCTTTGAGCCGTCCGCCAGCCGCAACCAATCAAACTTGGTGATGGATACTGGACGCGACAGCGTTCTCATTGGCCGATAGCTGCGAGCCGGGGACAAGGGGCCGCGTATAGGTCCCAAAGTAACCTCCTCTCAGCCAGCCTGGCCACGGATTCCTAGTTAGCGCATGCGACTGAGTAGGTAGCAACATTTGGTGCTCAAAAGTGCTGCCTGCCGGTTTACTTATGGGGCAACGCTGCCTTGGTCGACTTGGTTGACAAATCAAGGCATAGGGATGTGGTCTAGTGACGAACTTTCCTGCCATTTGGATTCTATGTTCGTTGTCGTCTTGCAGCCGATTCCAGATATGGAAATTGCATTTTCATCTCACTCCTCCACACATATTACGACGCAGGACTTTAGGCGAGTTTCTGAGCCTTGCATCCTGCATTGATATTATGGAGCAATCAACTACGAAGTACATTAATTATCTGTCTGTCAACCCACCTAGGGCGTGTGTGATGGATGTGATGTGGTTGTCGGTTCCATTGGGTGGGCTTGAAGGGGGCTGAGTGCGTATTCAGGCCTCGTGTCCCATGTCCTAGTGATGTCGTCCACCCACCCTTTTTATCTTATTAATAATCCCAAGCACCAAAATTCAAAATTGAGGCCTACGGTGTCAACGGGTACTTGCTACATCAGCCCTACGCAATCATGGAAACAACAAAACGGACACGGTTTCTTTCAACCAGCCGTGCGGGCTATGCCAAAGTACCAAGTGATTGAAGTTGGGATTGGTCTGATCTGGACAATCAGTAACAATCATCCAACTAAATGATCAATCCAAGTTACCCCAAGCAGCAATTCCGAGGCATTTATTTGCTTGCTTCTACCTAGGCACGCACTGAGTAGAATATAGGATCCAATCCTCAACTACAGGTTCGTGGCAGAAAAGCGGAGCCGGATTTCAGCGGCGTTATAGACTTCGTGCCGCGGCGGTACGTCGGGATAACGAAAGGATTCCGAGGTTTTGCACCGGGATGCGACCACGATGATCTGTTGTTTTCTACAGCTCTGAAATTGTGAAGGATTTACGACTTGTACTAGGCCGAGTAGTACAAAGGGTTGTTCGCGGTGTCCTGACCGTGACCGTGCCATGAACCTGACACCCTGACCGGCACATTTTTGAGAGCTACTTGGTACGAAGTGCGTTGGTGATTACTGGGCTCCTGGATTGATATCCATGTATAGTAGTACTCCGTACCGCCGCCCTGGAAACGTATTCCGCACCTCTGCTGGAAAGTGGAGAAACCAACTCTACAACAGTACAATGTTTCAATTCTTCAATTCAAAGGATTACTTTTGAAAAATTCTCTTGTATCCCCCCATTTCGACACTAGGTCTCTGGCGAATGAAAATGATCAATTCAACTTAGCAAAAGGCGGACGTCTCAGTTTGGCAACCTGAGAAAGTGTGAGTCACTCACCCCAAAGTCTAGCCTGGGCTTGAAGCAAGGGGGTGGGTCTGCAAATAGTATCTGCCGTATGTAATTTGGTGGTTTACTAAGGCCCCTTGCACTCGCCAAAGCGCGATCCCCCGGATCCAATTTTGGTTGTTGTTGCTTGGCGGGGCTTGCGGTGTTTTTTAATGGAAAACTCCATCTTGCAAGGTTCTCCAAAAAAAAAAAATGTATTTATTGTATTACATAGACAGGCTTGACAAGGTTCTCAAGCGGCACCATAATTGCGCCGTCTTACATGCCAATTCAGATCCCGAAGCGGCCACCTGCCTCAATTTCCACCTTTCATCAGTCAATTGTTACCCTCTCATTCCGCATTGAGCCAGAACACATAGAGGGTGGATTGCGGCGTTGCGGAGATTGCTTTTTTTTTTTTTTTCCTCCCCTTACTCTTGCCGGCCGAAACATGGACACATGCATAGACACACACACACACACACAACACAACACACAAACTCGATACGTGGACCGGCAAGGACCGGGTGTGTCTCCCCCGCAAACTATCGGGACCGTCCCGGACATTTATCTGCGTAACCCAACTTCTCCCGAGCCTCTCTATTCGACTGTGGAGCGTTGGTCAACCTGCATGCCTGGCAAATACGCTTCCGACCTGATTGCGTCAACGGCATGGTTGACCTCACTGGTCTTGTGATCATACGTGCATGCACCAACATTTCATCGTCCAAAGGTCCAGAGTCAAGCTGAATATCCACCACATTCGGATCTTGATAATAAATGAATGTTCTTGACTGGCTCAGGGTCGAGGCGTTTGTGTCTGGTTTTGTTGAGTGCAATCTGACAGAATCGGGTAGTGTCAAGGATTCAAATTATTGGTTAGATTGTGACGAGGAAGGCTCATATCCCATTTTGTCCCATTCTCTTTATCGAGGCCACGACGCCTATATGCCAAGAAGAAGAAACAGCATTAACAGAAAACTCGCTCTACCGTATCCTTGACTGATCATACAATGACCAAACATAAAGCAGAACCCGCTAAAACCAGCTATACATTCAATGGTCATAAAAGTGAAAAAAAAAAGAAAAGAAAAAAAAAAATCATAGATGGTCCGTGAGAGGCACCGCGCTTGACCCAGGGGCAAGCCCCTGAACCTCAGTGAGCGGTGCATGCTGCTTCCCCAGGTCGCTCAGCCCCGGGATTGCGGCCCCCGTTTGGGCCGGCTCCTGATCGCCGGCGCCGTGGGCGATTATTTGCTTCTTGCGAATGACGGCCTTCCACGCCTTTGCCTTCTCTTCGTCCTGCGCCGCCGCCTCGGCCTCGTCAAGCCATTTCTTCCACTCGTCCGTCATGGGTGCCGCTCCGCTGCGCAACACCCAGCCCGTCTTCTTGGTGGCCCGGATCGCATACCACAGCGTCCGCGTGAAGCTGGGGATATGCTCGTATTCATCATCGTGGATAAGTCTGTCACCGTCACCGTCGTCGGAGTCGTCGTGGCCGCCGCCGCCGCCGCCGCCGCCACCACCTTCCTCTTGCAGTTGCTGCTGCTGACGTCTGGACAAGTGCGCCCCCCGCAGCCCGGGCGGCGTCTCTTCATCACATGTGTACCGGCTCAAGTCCCAGAACAAGCTTCGCGGCAGCATGCCCATAGCCCAGTACATTGCATTCAGGCAGATGTAGCTGGAGCCGACAAAGAGCTGCATGTACCAGGAGCAGTTGCCCAGCAGCACGGTTGACAGCATGAGCATCATGGTGCCCAGTCCCATCATGAACCGGTACCACCTCTCGCCGACGCGGTACCTGCACTCCTCGGTCCCGGCCGTGTACAGCTCGCGGGCCACGTCCTCGGTGCAGCGAACCAGCACGAAGGCGCCCTCGCGCGTGCGGATCATGACGTCGCCGCGCGGCACCGCGTGGTGGTGCGTGCGCAGCATCAACACCGGCTTCCACCAGCTCGCGTAGCCCACGAGGCTGCTCTGCAGGCTGATGAGGGCGACCGCCACGGTCGCCGGCCCGTCGGTCCAGATGCGCGCCCCGACGAGCAGCGCCACCGTGAGCAGCATGCTGAACACGGCCAGGACGTGCAGCGGACTGAAGAGCGCCGCCGGGACCGCCGGCCTCTCTGCTCGGTTCACTAGACCCGGGTTGGACACAAGATCGGTGAGCCTTTCCCGTTTGGTATGCCGCCGGTGCATGCCTTGCTCTGGATCGGCCACGCGCCGCCCGTCCATGGAGGTTGTAGCCCCTGTTCGCTCGGTGTTGTCGTCTTGCATAGGACCGAATCCCTCTTGCAGTTCATACTCTTTTGTCTTGTTCCTAGAAACAGGCTCACGCCGCAGCAGCTGACGGACTTTTCCAAGCAAACCACCACCAGCCGCCGCCGCCGCCGCCACAGACGCAGAACGCCTTTCCTCAGGCACGAGATGGGTGTGTTGGATACGGAGTATCCTAAACTCAAACGGCTGGAGCTTGTCGAGTGGGTGGATGATGTTGGCGAAGAAGCCGACCGTGTCCAGGACGACGCCGCTATGCACGCCCGTCACCTTGGCTGGCGTCTGCGGCATCCTCTGCGGTCTGGAGGGTTTGAGGAGCGCCTGGGGCGCGGGGAGGATGCGCGGCAGCAGGCACAGGCTCGAGGCGGTGATGGCCTGCGAGTGCTCCGCCATGGACGACTCGCCGATGACGGCCAGCAGCGTGATGACGTCGAGCCGCCATTCCACGCTGTCCGTCTTGTCGTTTGGGACCTTGGGCCACCATTGCAAGAGGCCGTCCCGGGTTGCCTCGGGTTCTGTCATTTCCCCGCAGGCCTGACGGTGTACGAAAGGATTTAGGGGTAGGGCTGAGCAGGTAGGATCCTGCCAGGTTCGTGCTGCCTCAAAGCCAGCTCGCAACGCTGGGGGTACCCTCCTTGGCCGGTTGTAGTGCACAGAAGCTGGTAGATGCCTTGGCTGTACAACTCACCAACTAGCTCGGCTTACTGCGTGAGGTGTGCAGGGTTATGCCTAGTATGTGATATGAAATACTCAAAGCATCTCAAAGTAAACAAGGGATTCATGCAAAACGATGTTGATGTGAAGAAAACTATGACTGAAACAGAGACGGTCGAGGAGGTGATCCGAACTAGAGAACTAGAACTAGACTAGAACTAGTCTGGTCGGGGATTAAATGAATTGCAGGAATTGCAGTCGTGCCTGTCTAAAGAGCGCCCCCCAAAATCTTGTGAATGATCCCATTGACGTTGTGGCTGAAGGGCTGAGTTCCCAGACTTGCAGGGGACAAGCGCAAAAATGCCACTATGAGAAGACGACTGGTCGGGATGTTTTGAGGCGAACCATTCGACAATCTACAAGTGAGAGGCCAAGTAAACCCCGCCTCCAGAATCTGGACTGGGAAAAAAAAAAAAAAAAAAAAAAAAAGACAAGCGTGTGTTGCCTTTTTTTTTTTTTTTTTTTTTTTGGGTTGGCAGCGTGTCTGATCTGCAGAAAAGGAGCCTCAATGTCTTCATGCAACTCGCCGCGGGCGGATGCACAGCCCCAGAGTATGAGGCGGTAAAGTATACATTCTTGACGGCCGCCTGGGTGGCTGTGCCTAAACGTTTTCCAGAAGTCTAGCAAGTCTAGACTTCATCCTTGAATATATGAATCTGAGGCAGGGCCCCATGTGCAGTACAGAACAAACCTGCATTAGCCCCACTGCTTGTCAAAGTATAACAAACAAAACGTGTAAAAACCCCCTAAAAGGAGCACTAAGGCCGGCCGCAAATGACATCGTCAAATTAGTTTTGGCTCCTTGTTTCCTTTGACTCCATGTGCTGCGCTTCCAACATTCATCAGAGTCGTCAGACATCAATGTGAAAGAATAGTCCGTTCAATAGCACACCCCCCACGTAAATCCAACTGTCCTACAGCGAGTCCTTGGTCTAACGTCCACCATCTAGCCTAACGCCGCTGCAAAACTACCAAACGCCCGCCCATGCTTAAACTCCAAGCTGCAATGCATCTACCAAACAGCGCTGCGTAAAATACAACTTTCATATAATATTTGAATCCGGAGGAGCATGTCCTCCATCTACTAGACCTCGTTATCATCCGCCTTGAGATCCTTGTACTCCTCAATCAACCAGTGCACAAACTCACTCCACAGCTGCTCCCAACGCTCGTTGACCTCCCTGCGCTCGTCGTCAGAAAGGCAGGCATGTTCGATACTCCATTTGATGAGCTGCTTCCAGCCGTGAAGCGTGGTGTCGCTCCTTCCAACAAACATCTGGTAAAAGTCGTGGCTCAGCGAAGACCGGAAAAGTGTGCCGTTGTCGCTGTTCAGAGTGCAGTGCACGTTATTCGCCAGCAGGTTGTACATGGCGTGCCCTTTGACCCTTGGGGTCAATCCCAGGACTTCGTTCGAGATGGGGCAGAGCTCGAGGCAAATGTTGCGCTTCTTCATTTGCTCCATGATGTACGGGTGGCGTGCCAAGGCAAAACCGTGCCCGATGCGCTTCGAGTTGAGAAGCAGCGCATCGGTGAGGTTGCCGTCGGGTGTGTCGTCACCCATCTCGAGAGTCTCTCCGCAGTGGAACAGGAACGGAATATCGAGCCTCTCTTTGTTACATTGCTCCCTGAAGTTGAGAAATTCCGGCACAAAAAACTTGAGAGGATGACCGGCAGCCTCCTCACCCACGAGATCGAAACCTAAAATGACATGTCAATACAAACCAACAAGCCCCGAGACCACAACATGGATCGGAAAGGTTCTGAGCTTACCAGCTATCAGATCGGGCCAAATCTTTTTGAACTTGATGCATTCTTCCAGCGCATTCGCCACCTGCTCTCGTTTGAATATCCTTGGCGTACAGTAGATGACCTTGATGCCTTTAAAGTACACCTTTCGACCGTTCTGATGCGCCGGCGGCATAAACTCGTCGCAAACACTCTTGATCATCTTCATCATCGATTCATTATCATGCTTGGCGGAGCCGTCGTCGTAAAAGACTTGGTTCGTGTGCATGAAATTCGGCCTGATCTCTGCGTACTGGATATTGTCATCCACGAAATCCTGTAGACAAGCGCGGGTGTAGCTCTTGAACGCAGTTTCGTAGTTGAAAAGGCCCTTCATCATTCGAGTCCGGCCATTAAACTTTTCCCAAGCTCTTCAGTCCCAGTCATGGTCAGCAAAAGCGAGAAGTTGGGTAGAAAAGAAAACCCGAAGAAATCTGCCCGACTTACCCTGTGACTGTTTGGTGTATTCCGTAGGTCTCGTCCGCCCCAAACACGAGCTTGTTGAGCAACCATTCGTCGACGGAGCTCTCTACCAAACCGGCGCCCGAGAACTGCGCGCGAAAAGTAGCATATGGCATCCATTTACCTGCCACGTATCCTGGCTCGAACACGTTCCAGCCGGCCTCCTCACTCTCGACAGGAACAATGCTGAATTGTATTTCGCATAGATCCATGTCGCTTTTCTGCAGCAGTGGTCTGTTGCTATGGATAAACATTCGTTCTTGGTCTTTGGCGAGATCCAGCAGGAAATTTGGGTCGAGACAAGAGTTGAAGTGTATGTGAAGATGGGTACCCTTGGGCATGCGCCGAGCTACCTTGTAGAGGGCCGACTGGTTTATCAGGTCGACGTTGTGGAGGAAGTGATCCCCCATATGGCGCGCATGTGTTTGCCCACTGAAGCCTGACGTCTTTGAGGCGTTCGCAAACAGCTTTTCGTCTTTGTTCCTCAGGCGCTGCAAAACCTCGTTGGCCTCTCGCTCAGGCCCAGTCGCCTCCGCGAAGCAGTCATGGTCAAACGCCAGGGCATGCTCCCGAGACTTGAGTTCTGCGCGCGCAGTTTCATACTCTGACAGACCAGGCCCATCAGCCTTGAACGACTGTGGAATGGAGGTCCTGCGCAGACGCTGCCCGGAGGGTTGACCCTGAGAGGTCGCTGGCGTCTTCTCCCGTCGCTGTTGCACGGCGACGTCCAGCGCAGAGAGCGTGCTCCAGTTGGCGCTCTTTTCCAGCGAAGATGATGAATCCATGGCGCTGTCGATTTTGCGCTTCAAGTTGGTTGGCGAGGAGGCTCCAGGCAGGGAATGGCCCTTCTGATGTATAGCAGTCTTCTTCACGAACTTGGATTGCGCGCGTGTGAGAATGCCCGACCGTGACTTCCTTAATGGCAGTGACGATTTAGCAGAGGTTGCCGCTGATGGTGATTGTAGGGGTGGTGTATCTATGGCGTCTCCTTCACGTTGCTCCTTGTCCACTGTGGTGCAGTTGGACCCCATCAGAGCAGAAGATGCGGTCATCCGCCTGACGACAGGTCTTATATATCTCGTGTGCTGCTTTGTCCGATCCAAATCCCACGACCTCTTTCCACACCAAGTACTGGCATTACCAGTTGGCCGCCCTTGTCGATGCGAATGGATGGTAGGGCTAAATTAAGCTCTGTAGTGAAACGAACAAAGATATTTGGCGCCGGTTGTAAAAAACCAATAAAGACGCGATGCACCTGTTTGCGAAACCACTCGCCGAATGTTGATGAAGTACCCCCGGAAATGGTTGGGTCATCAAAGAGAAAAATCAACTTGTTGAGTCAACGGTCGCGAAGATTTAGCGACTGCGCTCTTGCATTGGAGGTTGGAGTCAAATGCTGGTTTGTTGGTTAACCACGTTTGTTCGTCAGATCAACTTCAATTCTGCTCGACTTTAGCGCGGGCTCAATTTGCGATCATGACTGTACGAACGCAAGGAATCCATCCTTCGACTCTCGTTTAGGCCCGGCGTATCGGTAACCTCAGCCGCCCAGGTTTTGGGGCTACAGACATGGCAAGGCAGGCGACAGTTTGCTTTACGGAGTGAAGGTGATGGTGGACAATGTAGTGTACTAGAGGCAGCTATCTCATTGGTAGCATCCAAGCACCTGCATCTACCTAGAGTGAGCTAAGCCCAGAGGCGCAGGCATTCAATGACCACCAACAGAAGCGGGGCAGGGTAGGTTTGGGAATTTACCCGCAGCATCGGGTCATTTACTTCTCTTGGCTTCTAGATCCAGCCGTTATGTAGAATTATGTTCAGTGGCTGTGTATCATCTTCCCTCTGATACCAAACACATCTTACATCGCCTGCTCAAGGCTATGCATTTTGGCAGATTTTTATCATATTTTTGTAGAAGAGGTGTAAAAATACATCAAAGTCGATACATGTTTGACGAATTGGTATATAAACTACAGGCTCCGAGACTACTTTCTCAAGGGGCCTTTGGCTTGAATACTAGGTGACCTGTCTGAAGCCCTTTCATGTAATGAAAAATATTGAAGCTGGATGCTGGGACAAGTCGATAGTAAGGCTAAGTTGTCATCTCCATCTATGACCCTACGCCACGCGGTACAAGTCAGTCAAGCCAAGACAGTTGAAGCTATGTTTTCTTCATGTCAAGATCAACATCCTGACAACTGTTTATTCCTTGCCTAAACTGCCTTCCACTTCCTGTCAAGCAGTTCGCTACTCACCGCAACTGCCAACTTGCGTCCTGGAATTACCTACATAGAGGAGAGTATCATTCTCGCCTGTAACAAAAGGGGATACTCAAAACAAGAAAAAAGAAAAAAAAAAGCAAAAAGAAAACTGGCAAAGTAACCCCGGGATTCCAAAGCAATTTTGACAACAAAATCCAGTATGTCGTGAAAGAAAACCAATATAATCCGTTCCTAATGCCCCATTAACTCCTATGTAAGCAATTGAGTGGCGAATGTCAATAAAACGTGAAAACGAGGCAGGTATATCCCAGTGATGACCCAAGACCAAAATGTCGAGGACAAGGCCGAGCGTCGCGGAGAACCCCAGTGAACAAGAGCTTTCCTGCTGTCGCTGTATCTTCTGCTTCAGGGCGCTTTCGGAAAATAAAAGTCCGCAAGAACGTCACTATCCTGCCGTTGCAGGTTCGGAACGTCCAGTTCCTGATGGAAGCTCGCTTGACGGTCTAGCAGCCGGCCGGTATAGGAAGTTATCGAGATGCCTGCCCCTATGGTGCAGAGAACCTTAACAGCAGAGACCACGACAGGGATAGTGACGTAACACTCGGCTTCGTTTTGACTCTCGGATCTGATGAGCCTGACACCGACGAAATGTTTGGCCACTACACGTCGTCCATAGTGCCGGCGGGCTCCTCATCTTCGTCGCCGAAGCTGGCCACAGATGACATGTCGCTGTCATCCTCGCTTTCATTTCCTGCATCGGCTGCAGCCTCCTTGCTTGCATATCTTTGCACGTACTCTATTTGCAGAATTAGTGCATATGAAACAGTAATATCGGTTATCAAGGCTTAAATGAGCTGACCTTTAACCTTGGCTTCGTACGACTTTGGCTCCCTAAGCATCAGTGCAGCCGCTTCACCGTTCAACGGGTCGGTCGGGTTCGGATACCGGAGCAGCTGTGGCAGGAACACCTCAAAGATGTTGATCATGTCGAACATGGGCGACCATGTTTGGTTTATCACATCCAGACATACCGAGCCAGACCTAGTTTGACGGCACTAAGCGTCAGCCATTAAGTCCACCACTTGCACCAAGTCAACAAAGTGCGTATGGGCTACGTACAGCTCGTCGATATTTGGGTGGAAGATCCTATTGACGAATCCGATGCTGGGCGACTTGTATGGGTACTGATCTGGTAGCTCCACGTGAACTTTCCAGGTTCCGCCTTCAAAGGGTGCTGAGTTCCAAGATCGAACCACGTTAGCCCTACTTTTCGAACCAATCCGCCGTCGGTATAAGACTATGGAGCCTGGTGTAGCCTTTATTGGCACAGGGAAACTAACTCTCTTCCGGACCCTTGAACACAACGTAGAATTCTTGCCTGTCATAGTGATGCTGTTTAGTCTCGTCGTCCGTCTCATAAAGAATTTTCGTGAGCGACAGGAGGAAGGGCTCGCGCAGGGGCGTTGTATCGTAATCCGATGGGAATGGTTAAGGCGCCACGCTTACACTACAGGAAGTGACATGCATGTTAGCTGCAGCATCTTGACGCGGGGCTATCAAGTAAATGCAGAGTTTAAGATTCCCTTAGATGTAATACATACTGTTGTCGTTGACCAGGGTAACCTCATAGTCACTCATCATCCTTTCAACCTGTTAGCTACTTGGATATGAGGGCTTCTTCGGGACCTCTTCTCACATCCTATAGTGGAAAGACATTTGTTAGCTTGGTATCCCTCACAAACAACGGAGGCGAGAAAGCACCAACTTCATGACCTATAGAGCCAAAGAATATTGTCAGCAACCGAGTTCCTCATCAGCGTTGTTGGTTCCGGTGCACTTACATCCGTCTCGATCCTCCTCCGTGGACTACTCATCTTGGCTGGTTGTCTGTTCGCTGTCCGATCGACGGTTCCGTCGTGCTCGCCTTAGGCTGGAAGAATGTCTTGATTAGGTGTCGCGGGTGGTCGCTGCACCAGCCGTATTGACCGGGTCGTTGGGGTAATTTATGTGGTTTTATAGTCCAGGTCACACACGAGCCGGAACGAACAGTCTGGATCGTTTGTCGGAGCGACGCACAGCAAGCAGCGGTCTGGTTTGTTGCGAGTTAGTGTCGGTGTCGATACGCAACCAACAAAAAAAGGCGCAAGATTGCTGTCGTTCCAGAGGGTTCGCTTGGAAAGTGGACAAAGAGGTACTTGGCTGTTGGGTGAAAAACCGGGGGTTTAAGAAGAGTTGCCGTTGTGCACGCAACGGTTTGGGCAGATGTCGTCAGTTAGGCAGATGGCTCATGCAGGGCGGGGAGTTGGGGCCTGACGAGACGCGGGCTGCTCCATGTCATTGACGGGGATCATGAATGTAACCCACCCACCCCCTCGATAAGGCTAGAACTGGCAAGCCAATTTATATCCGATAAGAGTAAGAGAGCAATCAGCAAAGCAGTTCGCCGCGCCCCCGCCCGAAGCACTAGGCTAAAAGTCACGAGACGCCAGAGTTTCTTCAGGTTAAAACATGTTTGTTTGTTTGTTCGAATCAGCTGGCCAGGCTTCTTCCACCAAGCAGGTTAGGCGCAATTGCTTTGTTGTGCAACGCTACAGATGTGCGCATCGCGAGAAAGCTTGCCGAATCGATTGGTGGCGCCAGCCTAGGAAGGGAGCAACTGACAAGTGTTCGTCCTACTGTCACTGCACTTGACGACTAAATGGATCGGACCATACTTCTGGAAGACTACGGCATGGTTAGTAGGCTTTGACTAGTTTAGGTACGTAAAATCGGTGAGCGAGATCTCTTCTCGAGACCTACGGCCCCCTGATTCACCCCTGATGTACAGTAGCTACTATTCTAGCTGTAACAGAGCACTGTCAGATTCAAAGCGACCACAAACAGTCGTCCAACACGGCAGGACGCTGTATGTGTACACCATAAACACACTACTTTTCAGTATCAATTAACGCAATGAACGGAAAAGGCATAACTGCTGATGTGGCCATGCCGCCATGGTATCGCTGGTCGCATAGTCAACGGTGAATAAGCGGAGTCCACCTGACTCTGACCACCCACCGGGATGGGGTCCAAGAAGATCCGATCTTCAGGCACTTGCCGTCCGTCCAGTTTCGAGCCTCGGCTCTTGCGGTATTACTCACTCATCTTCAAAACACCCAAGTGGAAATTTGTCACGTGACCGCCTTGTCCAAGCGGTTGACAAACAAAAAGGGTCTACAAGTCACTCCCCAGCACAGGAAGTACGAGCCGGGTACCTTTCCGCATGCTCAAAACCCCTGTCCGAGCCATTGCTGGTTCAGTCCGGGATTAGAAAAAACACCAGAATTTTGAGAGATGTTCCCCAATGTACGCGTGCAAAAATCATCATGACCTTAGTTATTAAAGAACGAAATGTGGCCGAGCCCCAGAAAATTTCCTGTCATGTATTTCTCTTCTTCTGTTCCAATCTCCCGTCACTCATAATCAAATTTGAGAGCAGGAAAAGTTGGGTTGCAATTTGAAAGCGAATTACGTTTACACACAGCAACCAAGAGGTATTCCTTTTTTGTGCATCTGTACTCTGGAGCACGTGCTTTTCTCCAAGTACACGGTACATCCCACCACTGCAATTGGTGCACGTGACCCCAAGTACTATAAACATGCACCCGCCCGCAGCCACAAAGGCCCTGGCCCGGTCGTGTACTTCAGTGGCTTCCGCATTGGGGGTCAAGGGTCGCGCGATCAACTTGCTCAGGACACAACAGCCATGCCGCGCTTTGAGCAGCATCGCAGCGTCGCCGGCAAGATATTCGATCCGCCCAGCCCAGGCGTCTACTGCGACCTCACAGCACCCGCAGCAGCGGCAACAATGCAGACATAGCTCGCATTCCCCAATGGGCACACCTATTGCCAACCAGCGCAAGAAGGTAACCCTCGGCACCCTGCGTTCCCTATATAAAAAAGGGGAACCAATCACCGTCATGACGGCGCATGACTTTCCCAGCGCCCATGTCGCCGATGCTGCCGGCATGGACATCATCCTCGTGGGCGACAGCCTGGCCATGGTCGCCCTTGGTATGCAGGATACCAGCGAGGTCGTGTTGGAGGAGATGTTGCTGCACTGCCGGTCAGTCGCAAGGGCCACAAAATCCGCTTTCACCGTAAGTCGACCCCATTCCCTACTTCTTGCATGTACCACCTACCCAACCCTGGCATTCCCCATGCTAACATTTAAACCAAGATTGGTGACCTTCCTATGGGATCCTACGAGGTTTCCCCAGAACAGGCCCTTCAGACAGCTATCCGCTTTGTCAAGGAAGGCCGGGTGCAGGGCATCAAGATCGAAGGCGGCCGGGAGATGGCGCCGACAATTCGCAAAATCACGGGCGCTGGCATTCCCGTCCTGGGCCACATTGGGTTGACTCCCCAGCGCCAACACTCGCTCGGTGGATTCCGAGTGCAAGGCAAAACATCTGCTGCAGCCCAATCTCTTCTGCAAGATGCCCTAGCAGTTCAGGAAGCCGGGTGCTTTGCCACAGTCGTCGAAGCCGTCCCCGCCGAGGTTTCCTCCCTTTTGACCAAGAAGCTGTCCATTCCGACGATTGGTATCGGTGCGGGCAATGGCTGCTCCGGACAGGTCCTGGTGCAGATCGACATGACGGGCAACTTCCCGCCCGGCCGTTCCCTGCCAAAGTTCGTCAAGAAGTATGGAGACGTTTGGGGAGAGTCAATGAGGGCGATTGAGGCTTATCGAGATGAGGTCAAGAGCAGAGCCTATCCTGGCCCTGAGCATACGTATCCGATGCCAAGCGAGGAGCTTGCTGCGTTTAAAGCCGCGATTGAGGGCGAGCAGAGTTTGGAATAGACAAGAGAGCGTTGCTGCGCATGATTACCTGTATAGCGTTGGAGTTGCGTGTTAGTACATAGGCGTTGTGCTTGCATGGAGCGGCATTCTTTAGATTTGCATACATTTAGCTTGTTTGGAGGCCATTTATAGGCCTCGAGGCACCAATCAGCCTGCATATAGTCGCTGGAAGGCAAGTATATAGGCATTTAATAGACCATCTGAGCAACTCTCGTCTTTTCATCAAGAGTGCTGCAAATGTTATAAACGTTCCCCGGCACTGCCGTAGAGATACACTATCCAAAGGCAGGAGTCATGGAGTAAGATACGTTGAGTTGGCCGTTCGAATCTTTGAAGCACTGTTTGAGCACTCAAAGCAGGTCAGCAACCGATAACAGTTTCCCGGATCCATCCTGCGTAGCCCGAATGTGTCACGGGCGAAGTAACTGACCCGGTGCAGATTCCCGACAATCTCGTCAAGGGCGGGTGCAAACGTCGAGTTGATGTACAGAAACACGCTCTCGCCATTGCCGACCTTGAGAGTACGGCGCAGGTACGCGACCACCGCCTCGAACCGCTGCGCAGCGCTGATCTTGCACAGCTCCTTCCTCAGCGCCGGCGCGCTGCCCCCGACCGGCTTGAAGCGCACCACGACCTTTTGATCAGCCGGAAACTCTCCCGCCGTCGCCAGCGCGGCTGTGGCGTCGCGCGGGAGCTGCGTCAGCATCACCGACGCCGACATGGTCAGTGGCAGGTCCGGAGACGGTGGAGACGCATCGTTGTCGTCGTCGGCGTCGGGCGCATCGTCGGGGATGGGAGTCGTAGATGAGGATGCGAGCGCTGCTGTTAATGAGGATGGCGCTAGCGGCGGTGTTGGCGTCGAGAGGGACGGGCGCCGTAGCTGAGGGTTCCGCGTGTAACGTGTCGGTGGCGAGGACATTGTGAATGGGCGCTCAAGCAAGCACGGGCAAGCGTCGCATCCGGCTCGTTACCGATCCGTCAACAAATAACGCCTCCCTCTTGACAGACGACCCGTGGGATGTTCAGCAACCAAAGTATCAAGGTAACCAAGCTGATGCGTAGAACGAAGGGGTTACATGAAGGCAAAAGGCTAGGCCAGACCAGACCTAGGGACTAGCGACAGCGCTACGCTATGAAGACTAAACCCCACTTCAGCGTTGGAGAAGCTTACCCCACATCGCGCGTCATTCCAAAGGACCGTAAGGCTAACCCCTACCATGGCAGAGTACTCTTGGGATAGAACCGGCGTTGCATCAGCACGAACAAACCTCACGCAAATCGCTGTTCTGCCCCCAGCTTGCTTCAAACAGAATCTTCATTGATAATTCTATATCATACAAGTTACTCTGACCTATGATATATATCCATCCTGCGTCCTTCCTTACTTCATCTCCCAGAGCCACGGGAATGCCATAGGCTCTAATGAACATAATCTTCAAACAAGGTATCAGAGTACCTGGAACGAGCTTCCAATACGGTGCACCCATCATAAGCAGTGCAAATCTTCTTGAGACCAGGATTTTCGATTCCGTTGGACTCTCGAGGAAAAAGCCTGTTGGGTTTTCCGATCGAGGGCAATGGTGATCTACTGAGGTAGGTCTGGACTGACAATGTGACAGACAGAGACCGTTCTATATGTGCTTCTGAAAAGTATTAAGAGTGGTTTTAAAACGCTTGCGCCCAAAATAAAGAGTGGAAGAATAAGATACTCCCGCCGCCTATGCATAAGTATGGATAAAAGACGCCATGCGTTGCGTTGAGTGTTGGCAAAAATAAAAAAGACCGAGTGCCAAAAAGTCAAGGGCTTGGAAAGCATGGGGAGGCAGCCGACAACCCCAAGAACCAGCCGAGAAGTGGAACGGTTATTTTGGTTGGATTGTCCGAGTCGCGCAAGGGTATCTGCGAAGGTGGCATGTGGTAAAAGCAGACGGGTGACTGAACAGCTTGTGTTGGATTCATAACTGGAGTGTTACTAGTCGCTAAGGCGGTACTTCGGGGTGACGTGGATAGGGTCTGGCAGGCCAACGAACTAGAGTCGTATTTGAAGACTGGGGCAACAGAGTACCGCGAGTATAAGTCCTTGATTATCAGTACTGGTCGTCGTTCTGCTCCACTGTCTCATCGCTGTATAGATGATGATGAGGAAGAGGCCGGCGCTCAAGCTGTTCGAGGAGACGATCCAGATCTTCCCAGTTTTCATCGTTTTCGGCGAATTTCCGGTGAGTGCGTGATTGGATATGCTATTATGGATTTGTTAGTTGATGAGAGCTAGGACGGCGGGCTGAGAAAGAATAAACCATACCTCTTCAAAGTCTGCAAATTTGTCCTGGCAGTTCTCACAATATCCAGGTTTCGGATCACGCTTCTTAGGCTTTGGCTGGAGCTTGGAGGGCACGCTATGGGTCCGTCTATGCTGAGTCTCCTCACCCTCGAAAATGAGCCGAGGGTTGCCTAAGCTGGTCGAACGACTGAGAGGGCCGCTGTCCACACTCATTTCGGCGTGACGGCGAGAGCTGGGATCCTGAGAGACGGATCCACTCTTCGCCAGGACCTTGCGCTGCAGGCCCAGAACCTCCTTGCTCACACCCGACTTGTTGCCAGCAATAGTCCCCGTAGTCGATGATATCATCTGGGATCGGATGGCAGATGTTATGTTGGAAGCCTGGAGCCCGGAAGCAACCGGTTCCCCTGCAAAAATCCGTGCAGGTCTCGAGCGGTTCGTGCTGATGAAGGCGTTCGACAGAGCATCCTCTTTGGACAGCTTGGTGCCTTGCGCAGAATCCATGAGAGCATTCCCACCAATCGTTGTTTTGGACGGAAACAGAATACGATTAGTAGAGACCTCGCTCATTTCTGCCAACGGTCTTTTTCCAGTAATGGGTTTCGGCCGGGAGATCTGTGTGGGCGGCTGAAGCTTTGGGGCAGAGCCCACGGCAGCATTCACAGCTGCTTGTCGAGCAACCTCACGCTCCTTTTTCGAGTGTTTTTCTTGATCATAGTCCTCAACAAAAGGACAACGCCCACTCCCTGATGCTCGGAACTGAGGCCAATCTCCCTTCATCTTGTCGGCAACCTTCGCATACTCGCGAGCCATGATTGGACGCTGCTTCTGCTCAATGTCATAGATATATATGAACGGACCCTTGAATATATGCATTTCCTTTGTCGATGCTGTTGGGTCGCGATCCGAGGGGCCACTGACGCGTTCCTTGTTCAACATTTGCAATGGGTTGCTCTGCTCCACCGTCTTGGTAGTACGTCCACCTTGTCCTATGGTAGCAGCACGATAAGGATCCGATTCTGTGAGCATATCGAGAATGCGCTGCATCTTTTCCAGCGACCAAATCTTCTTGCCCATGGTCAGGGCCCGCCCCAAAATATCATTTTGCTGGCGAGGCGCCTTAGGTCTCCGCACGACATCCTCTCCCAGCTGTATGGGAGGCCTTCTCCCTGCCGGATGCGTGTCAAACAATTTCCGCTTGGCGCAGTTCGAGTCAAGGTTTCGGCTCAAAAGCGACGGGTTTATGGTCTGAGGTTCTTGCTCGTCGCGGTCCGTTTTCGCGCTCAGGTCAGGCTTGGGCTTTTGGGAGGTCTGCGGCTGAGGGATAGGCCTGGTGGTAACGACATGGGAAATGCTGATCGAGAAGAACTTGTCCTCTCTCTGTAAATACTTATCAGCACATGACGTCTTCAGAATAGGGGCAGGGGCTACTTCGACAAAAGGGATCACACTTACAGCACCTAAAGCCGCAATCTGCCTCTCGATTTTGGGTAAAACCTCATGAGGAAGGTTGTCGAGGTAGAAGACATGCTTGACAAACTGCTGCTTCTGCGCTGCAGCCCATTTCTTAAAATCGTGCACATCCTCATCTGCCAATTGTGCCTTGACATGTTGCTGTGAGGCTGCATCCCTATCCCTGTGTCCACCAACAGCCCGGCTTTGGGTGATGGTATGTGTTGTAGTTCTGGCCTTAACAGGCGACCGAGCAGTGACACGGTAGGTGGATGGGTTGCTTATCATCTGCTTCTTGGCTGGGGGTGGCTGCCCATAAAGCTCCTCCCGCTGATTGCTGGCATGTGAGCGTTTCACGGGCTTGGGATGTGCGACCGCCATGGGCCTCATGGGCGAGTTAGCGGCATTAGGGTTGCTCGACAGAGGCACTCTAGACCGAGAAGACATGGCCGTCTGGTGAAATGACACCGGAGACGGGATCAGTGATACAGTTGCCATAAAATCAACAGGACAAAGTCGGCATAGCCTGTGCCGCGCTGCCTTTCTTTTGACCTGGATGACGACTGAACTGAACTGAATTGGCGAACCGTCGAAACCCGGGTTGCTCGTGACTCGTGGAAGCGGTAGGGAGGTAGTCGAGCTTGTCAGAAGAACCTGCTCGAGGGTTGTGGTGTGGAATATGCTGCGTGATGTATGTGGTGTTGAACCGAGAGATAGGAGCTAATTGTATTGGTCAGAGCGGGGGTTGCCTGCGTGTAGAGACAGACGCGACTTGGAAAACCCGCCGCCACACACACGCCCACACCAAAACACGCCCGCAAGAAACCACACGTAAAACGGTCAGCGTCGGGCCGCGTTGTGCATCGGATGTTAACGGTGAAAAACGGCAAATAAATTAAGCTTATGAGTTTCAATTGTGAGATGCAATCACACTGAAATGCCTTTTCCACCCGTCCGACAGGTTGGTGGTGGGTTATCGGGGTTGTCAATGATGTGAAGCTGGTTCTTCGATCCGAGAGGGAGGATGTTTGAGCAACAGGAGAATTTGGCGCGACTCTAAGAAACTTTGGCGTGGGCTGGAAAGCTCGGGCCAGTTCTGCTCCCGCGTCTTGGTCGGTGCGGTGTGCTCTCATCATCGATCCACCTGCGTCAATAATAACAGCCAGTTCAGGTAAGCCCATGTGGGGCCCAGCACAGTTTGGCAACGACCACAGAGCAACGGCGTCACGTCCGGGAACTTGGCTGTTGTTATTTTGATTTCTCGGTCGGAATGGTGCCGATTTCGAGGGGCTACGACTGGCCGGTGTAACTTGGTATTTCAATTGACAGGTCTTTCTGGTTTATTGACAAACAAACAAAATAAAAAAGGGCAAGAATTGCACTGTGTTTTTCTCCTGAGAGGCAGTCAAAGCTGTAGTCACCTGCTTTGTTCCAGAGGCCGTGTGCAATTCATAATAGAGGCACATTTCACTTGACCGTAGCACAATTTCCAGAGCACGGGCCTATAAGCAACCGAGATGAGCGTGATTCAGAACACCAATCTAATGTTGAAAAAAAAAAAAAAAAAATAGTCTGTACTGGCATTGATTGGATCTCTTAAACATATTTCACGCCCACTTTAAAAAAGTCAAAATGTCATTCCCTCTAGCGCGACAAGCTCTTGGGGGGATTAGGAGCAAAACAACGAGAGCATCGTTGTCATTGAAATGTCGAGGTTCATTAGCGAGTGGGATCTTGCGATTAAGCCCATCGGGAACCAGGGCTCTACGGCATTCATCTTCACCATGGACAAATTCACTGCAGAGGCTCGGTGAAAGGGGGATTGCCACGACAATTTCAGCCTCTGAATTGCAGTTCGGTCAGCCAGTTCATGAGACTCACCCGCACATACTAAAGGCTGGAGAATGTAAGGAACATGAAATCAAAGGGGCAGGAAATTGGAAAACAAAATCAGAAACAAATCCTGAATTTAGCACCTCACTTGGTTCAAGACATGTACTCACTACTTCATCTATCTCATCTCAGTAACACCAGGAATCTCCGCTCAAGAGTACTATGATCGCCGACAAAACCTTGCAGCTCTTCTCCCTGAAAATGGAATCGCCATCCTGGCGTCAGCCGAGCTCAGGTACCGCTCTGGCGCCGTCTTCTACCCCTTCCGCCAGGACTCCAACTTCCTCTACCTGACGGGCTTCGCCGAACAGGATGCCGTGGCCGTGATCCGAAAAACCGGCCAGAACGATCACGAATTTAGGCTGTACGTCAGGCCGAAGGACGCCGCGGCCGAACAGTGGTCCGGCCCTTGGAGCGGCGTCGAGGCAGCCATGGACGTGTGGAACGCCGACGTCGCCGGGCCCATCTCCACAGCCGCGCACGAGGTTGGTAAACTGGCCAAGGCCGCCTCGCCGGCCATCTACACCGACGCTCCCGCGTACGGCGGGGGCACCGGTGCTGTGAAGCCGCTTGCGCCGCTGGTCAACTCCCTGCGTGCCGTCAAGTCCCCCGCCGAGGTGGCCAACATGCGCCACGCGGGCCGTGTCTCGGGGCGGGCTTTCACGGCCGCAATGCGAGGTGATGCATCCGGATCCGACTGGAAGTATGAGCGTGATCTTGCCTTGTTCTTTGACCACACGTTTGCCACGACTGGTTGCGACGGCCAGGCATATGTGCCAGTTGTGGCAGGCGGGTCCCGTGGCAGCATGATTCACTACGTGCACAACAACCGCGATCTGCCGCCAGGCGAGATGGTACTGGTGGACGCCGGTGGTGAGTACGGCACATACATCACCGACATCACTAGGACATGGCCTATCAATGGCAAGTTCACCCCTGCGCAGCGAGACCTGTATGAAGCCGTACTCAAGGTACAACGGTCGGCTGTGTCGTTGTGCCGCGCGGATTCAGGGTTTTCTCTGGACAAGATCCACATGATTGCCCAGGATGGACTACGCGATCAATTGACACAGCTTGGCTTTGAATTTGATGGGAGGAATGGGCGGACAATACAGACGTTATTCCCGCATCACTTGAGTCACTATGTTGGCCTGGATGTTCATGATACGCCTGGATATTCTAGGAGCGTGCCCCTAGAGCAAGGCCATTGTGTCACAGTCGAGCCCGGTATTTACGTGCCCGACGATGAGCGTTGGCCTGAGCATTTCCGCGGAATGGCCATACGCATTGAGGACAGTATATGCGTTCTAGACGATGTGCCACTTGTTTTAACATCCGAGGCAGTCAAGGAGGTGGTTGATGTGGAAGCTCTACGGGCATGACCATGATCATCAGAATAGCCGCTGTTTACCACTCAGCCCTGTAAATTATTCATAACCAGAGAAAGCACACTCCTTGTACCATTCTAGTTCGTTCTCATTTCATATGATCCAATAATCTAGCCTTTTGACCCTACTGCGACCCTTAATACAGGTACTAATGTCTGTTTCATCAACCTTGGGTAATCGTAATAAGCAGTCGTGAAAATGAAGAGAGCAAAACCCAGATCTATCTATTTGTATGGTCTTTTTGGTGTTCTGTAGTTGGTCGTATCTCATGCGAAGAGTAGCGATTGCCGTGTAAGAAATATTTACATTGAAGAAATACGTTTCCCTTCGTCTAAGTACCGAGAGGAAATTAGCAGAAAGCTCTTGGGTCGAACAGTGTTCTGCTATAGTTTGGCATTTGATATGTAGGCCGAGCAGTGGCACTAAGAAGTTGCTCAAAGGCTTGCAGTCGTTTCGAGAGCTCTTGATGTTGTTGCACAATCATCTTGTTCTTCTTCTCCAGGTAGTGGATATACTCGGTGGCTTTGGTAAGAACAGCACCCTGAAGAAACCATGCAATTAGAACTGCTTTTTTCGGACCTAGTAACAATAATACGGCTAAACTCACCTTGCTGACTTTAGGGCCACGTGAGGGCTGGCCCACGTCCTCGCCATCCACTTCGTTCTCTGGAATAGTCCGCAACGCAGGGACGGCATCCCTCAATTCGGCAATTTTGTCCTTCAGATTTGTGCGATATTTGCGTTCGATATCGTTATGTGCAGTCCGGTCACCCTTGGCACCAGCCTTCTCCTTCCCTTTGTCTGGTCGTTGTGGTTGGGGCTGTTTGGGTGGCACGATGTTCGGAGGCGGCATGCTGAGCAGCTGGCTCATCGATGCAGTTCCTAAGCCAAACCCACTCATAGCTGACTCAAAATCAGTCTGATATTGGGAATACTGATCAGCCATACTCGAGCCGAGTCCACCAGAAGTTGTTCCTCGGTTCATCGCTATTGCTATGAGGCGCCGTTGTTCCGCTTGATCTAGTGTGCTCCTAGATTGTGTGCTCATGACAGAGTCCATCCTCAAGCCCGGCTGTGGCCGCTCCCAGCTCAAGGGGGTCGAAAAAAGACTTTCTCGTTGTGGGACTTCCGTGGGCGCAGTCGAATCAATTTTCGAAAGCTGTTCCGCAAGACTCATCGAAGCAAATGTTTGCTCATCATCAGAAAGCGCATTGTCCAACGCGCTATCATCCAGAGAATCCTCGACTTTCACTTGTCTTGTTCGTGAACCTGATTGAGACGCAGCTTGCGCCTCGCCTTGTCGTTTTTGTTTATGGGATCTGCTCGACCAATTAGATAGCTGTCGAGACCTATATGGACCAACTCGTAAAGTACAACTGATGTGGCTCTTGTAATATCCACAAGGCGCATCTTTGTGCATAACGAGATGTAACTAACCTCTGTGGCTCCTGTGCTGTGGGCTTGACGGCCGGCTCACCCTGAGTGGTCGCGCTCGCGCTCGCCTCTGCACCCGTCTCCTCGGGAATTGTTCCCTCATTGTCAAACTGAAGCCAGTAGTCCACTGAGTCAAAGGGCGTCGAATCCGTGCTAAGTTTTGAACGCTTCCTCTCAGGTTTCTCTCGAGATGGTGGTTTCAGCGTTCGGGTTGGAACTAGAGTCCTCGGGCCTTGGGTGTAAATTGAGCGCTGCCGCTGTGGGGGCTCGAACGCGGTACCGCTGTTGTTTTGGTCCTGAGACTGTTCGAAAGCTCCAAATGATCCCAGGCCTTCCAGTCCTTGCGGGTTGAAAGAGAAGTCAATGTCGGCCCCGAGGGTAGAGGGGTTCCATAACGGGTATGGCTGGCCTGTGCCGCTCGAACGGGTCAGATTCGCAGCGCGTTCCGCCGCATTGCTGGTCTGTCCCCCATGGTTAGCAGAGTCTTGGTGGCAGCTGGGTATGCATTTGTACCTGGGCGTTGGGCACCGTAAAGTACTCCATGTGCCTTAGAAGATTTGGGTCCATTTTGTCGTCCGCCCCCTGGCTCGTTGTAGTGATCTAGGCAAACCGTCTCACTGACGCTCCGAAGAGCTGTGTCACATCCAAATCAGGTTGTAGTTATGGGCCCCTTGGTATGCGACGGGCCGAGTTCAGCTTGGGCAGATGGTACACCAATGCTCCCCCAACAAGTTGGATCAACTCAAAACTGCGGAAATCGTGTAACTACTGGGTAGATAGTCCCGGTAGCTATGAGCCAGCTTTCTTTTGTTGGGCGCAGTTGGTTCGCACTCAGCCGAATTGAGTTTTCTCGCTGCCAAGGCGGTCGAACAGACCAAGATTCGATCTCGTATTTCGCAATGCGACGGGGAGCATGGGACAACACAGTTCGCAACTGTCGACCAAGGCTGGCAAATGCTGAAGTTGTTGAAATGCAAATATTACTTTGCATCAGGTAGATATGGCTCAAGTGCACAATGTGGCAAGAAGCTGTGATGGAAGCTTGATAGCACCTTGTCGATCAAGTTCAACAGTGGGCTGATTCGGGTTCAATCCGGTACGATGGCGGGCACATGCTACGGTCTACCTCCCGGTAGGCGACAACGCTTTCATCAGTGTGACAATTCCCATCAGACATGAACGTCGACCAAGGTTGTGGTCGTTTGTAATGTGTTGGATGCTGGAAGGCTTTGAGAGAGCCTGGCCGCGGTGCAGGAATTGTCAAGTTGATGTGTTTGGTACCGGACGGGAGAGCTTCTCACGGCCGCGATGATCAAGGGAAAACAGTCGTAGTCGGAGGGTAGGATATAGGTAAGGAGGGTCCACCCAGTATTCTGGCCAATATGGGGGTTAGGTCCAAGATGGCCATGCGCTGATTGGCAGGATAGCGCCGACCCAAGAGCTGAAGATGGCCTGACTTTGCCATTGTGCCTAGGAAGTCTTGTAACATGTTGTTATAGAGCCCCTGGTGCTCTCTGTCGAAAATTTGGTCATTGGCGCCAGAATCATACGACTTTTTGACAAGAGAGGGGAATCACGCCTGACCCCACACTAGCCTGGACTTGCCGAACGGGAATCGGGGTCTTTGAGGTGGGTCTGTCCACCCTTAGACGAAAGTAAATATTATTTAGCAGTTAAGGAAAGGCCCACATCATACCTCTGTATCGTGACATTAGCATTCAGTAAGGTAGGCACCTCAGGTATCTATCATGAAGCACTTTGCTAAAATTAGCCATCATTTAATGCCTAGGTACCTGTAGGCTTCCAAGCTGTTCCCTACTCTTGAGAGTCCATTAGCGCGAAGCTGCCATGTATACGGTAGGTGTTCGGGTGAGTAAACATTGGAGAGGGACAGGTTTCTGAGCCGTTGGCTGCTGTAAAACCAAGGTCCCCGTCATACTGTGTCAATCAAAGTAGCGGCTGAGTAATAAACTAATCCCTGGTACCAAACATTATCAGTCAGCTTAAGCTTTGCACAGTTTATACGCTGCAAATTGTTTATCTATTCACTTCTGCCGGCTGAGTATTAATCTCTAATCAATCCTCAAATCCTCGAGTTAGCAGTTAACAATCCCAAGCAATCCCAGAAGTGAGTCGCATCAAGGAGTCCAAAGGCACTGATTAGCTAGGCACATAGACCCTGGTCCGGGTTGAGCATAAATTGTACCGAGTACAATACAGTACGTGCTCTGCTCTTTCGATGTTTGAAATGTGGAGAAGGCAAAAGCATATGCATACAGGGTATGTAAAAAATAAAAAATATCAGCAAGGTCCTGCTTGCATGTCAAGATCTATATACCGTTCACGCAAGAGCTAGTCTTGTTAGCTCATTATTGAAGGCTCTAACCTGTTATTTGCCGAAAATTGCACACCAATTTAGGGAAGTCTGTGGCTAAAATTGCACCATACAATGTATACAACCAGATGGAAGAACATACATGACCCTCGAAGAATTGGAGAAGGTGTTGACGACGACCCACGGACGCTGTATTGCACATTAAGACCAGCATGAACCAACATACCTCGCCTACCTACCGGGCTTCCCGGACCGGACCGCACTTAACAAGGCTGGCTTGAATCGTCCAAAGCCACAGGTTTATTTCGAGTGCCAAAGCAAACGGATGTATACTTCCAATATTTTTTATTGGGAGATGGAGTAATGCTCAACTCACTTCCAAAATGGAAACAGTTGCGTTGTATACATCGAGGGATAGTGTGACAGTGAAATTCTTTAAGCCAGGTTTCTACAAGCTGCCCCTCGAGAAACAACACTCCGCATGGTTTATCTTGGAAATTTCAGCCCTATGGATTTAGCAGAAGTCATCTCAAGAAACACTTGATTGTAGGTCTAAAAAGCAGACTAGGTTCGCCAAAGTAATAATTCGGGTTTTTTTGTGTTACTACAGGATAACTTTTATCCGCAATGGCGTCAGAAAATATCTTCAATACCCTCAGGCCTTCCTATTTATGTAGCTGTAACCCAAAGAATACGGCAAATTAGAGAATCTCATTGCAAAAGTCCCAGCTGGTGTTTGTTGATAGGTCGCTAACAGCTGTCCCTCTCTTACTGGAGAGAGAAGCTTGGGCCTTCAGGCTGACTTGAGGGGTGAGCCAGCCCACTTATTTCATCATTTTGATTGGACATTCTGCACCGCGTTCTGTCGCCTGGCCAAGGTCCACTAGCCTTGCATTGATCGTGCTTGCCGAAAACAGCTTTGAGCCTGGCGTTTGCGATTGAAAGAAAGAAAACATCCTCTTGAATCTGCGGATATTGGGTAGCGAGAGACGCCACCTCATGATCTAAACATCAACCCAGGAATCTGTTTCCGTCCACAGAGACTAACTCCGTGGGGCATATTTTCTTTCTCACTTTCTTTCTCAATCACGCTCACCTTTACCTATCTTGCCGTTCATTTTGATGGAATCACCGCGTCACTGACGACTCGAGGCTTTCACCATGGCGGCTGCCGTGGACTTGGGCTTTTTGTCCAACCATTTGAGCTTGCCGCAAGAGACGCTCGACACTGTTGCCTCAGACCCGACGCCAGAACTTGTCGCTGTAGTTCTCACAGCCGTCGCCGCCAAGGCGCGTGAATACGACGAGCTTTATTCGGAGAAACTCAATGTTGACATCGCATTGGAAAATGCGGTGCGAAGCTCAGAGTCGCGATGCCAGACCTTCAAGACAACCGCAGACAATGCACTCAAGGAGCTCGAGACTGTACGTCGAAAACTTCAGGACGAGGGTAGGTCGTCATCATATCGCGAATGAAAAAAAGTTCATTTCACAGCACCCTGTGATCATGGACTGGCATAATACTCACTTTGTTTTCGTCATTCTCTAGAGACCGCACGTCAAAACCTGGAGAACCAGCTCCAAGCCCTGAGATCCGAATCCACCACGTCTACTTCCCAAGCCGAAACCCTCCGTGCCCGCATCGCGTCGCTCGAGGCATCGAAACGAGATACGATGGCAATCTTGGATACAAAGAATGCCGCTAATCTCGAACTTGCCAACGAGCTTCAGAAGCAGCACCAGAAGGCTGTCGCGCTGAGCCAGGAACTAAACACGGCGCAACAAGAAGTCCAGGCCGCCAAGGCAGCCTCGAACACCGCAAAATTTCGTGAACAGTCTGTTCGCCAAGAATTGGACCTTTCGCAGAAACAAAATGAATGGCTGGACAAGGAGCTGAAGACCAAGAGTGCCGAAGCCCTCAAGTACCGCAAGGAGAAGGGTCAGCGCATCTCTGAACTTCAACGACTCAATGATGAGGCCAATGCTACAGTGGATGCCCTTACCAAGAGCGAGCAACAACTCCGTTCCCGTCTTGATGCCGCTCAAAGAAAAACTGAGGAGGCCTTAACGAAGCTTCAGCAACTGCAGGAATCCTCAGCGCGATCGGAAGCTGGTTATCGGCAGGAGGTTGAGACTGCCAAACGGCTGGCTACAGTATCTCAGGAGTACGCCGATCAGTACAAGAAAGAGATGACCCAACTCAGGGAGATGCTCGACCAAGCCAAAGACCACCACGCGGATGAGTTGCGAAAGGTCTTGCAGCAGCTTGAGCAGGCCAGACAAGATTGCAATGAGCTGGAGCAAAAGATGCATGAGTTACAAAGCCAGGTCGACCAGCTGCAAACATCACACGGACGGGACACGATGCCGGGCTCAGCACCTCAGACGCCGATGCCCAATGGCTCTCAGTTCCGCCCCGGATCGCCTTTTGGAACGCCTGGATCGATCCGCGTCAAGTCACATATCAGCGCCAGCCAGGCTGTTGAGGAACTTTTCAAAGTCAAGGGAGAACTTGCTGGCGAGAAGCGACGGAATCGTGAGCTCACCAAGGAAATCGACGATATGATCAGCACACTCGAAGCAAAGGAGCCGGAAATACGCGAGTTACAAGATGAGAACGACATGTTGAAGAACGAGAACATGCGTATGAGTAGCCAGATGGATCAGAGCTTCAACGAAAGGGATGCTGCCAAGAGAGCCGCCCGCAGGGCCGAAGGGGCTTCGGCCAGTGCACAGGCTGAAGTCAAACTCCTCCGGGCTCAGATGAGGGACTTGAGCACCCAGATTCAGGTGTTAATCTTCAACATGCATGCCCGCGAAAAGGGTCTTGATCAACTGACCGACGAAGAAGTGGAGCATTTCTCTCGTCTACAGCGCGGCGAGGTGTCCGAAAACTCTTTGAACGACATGTCCGACACGCACATGTTGATCACGGAGAAGTTCGTGGCATTCAAGGACATTGCGGAGCTCCAGGAGAAAAACGAGGAGTTGTTGCGCGTCACCCGTGATCTCGCCTATAAATTCGAAAACGAGGAGGCCCTAGCAGCCCAGAGAAATGCCGCTCAAGATCAGCAGGAGATTGAGAAACTACGGGACCTTGTGACCAAGCTGCAAGAAGAGTCACAAGCACTTACCACACGGATGAAGAGCTATATGACGGAGAGGGACATGTTCCGCCGTATGCTGCAGCAAAAGGCTACCGCTGGTGAAATCCAGTCAGTGCTTGGCAACTCTGTTGATGGCAGAGAGGTGCTTGCCAGCATCGAACAGAATAACACGGATGATCAGGACCTCAACGCTGCGCTACGAGAGCTGCAGAATAACTTTGATGCCTACCGAAACGAGCAAAGTATCGACCTGCAGACTGTCCGCGAGCAGGCCAAGCAATTGGCCGATGACAAGAGTGCTTTGCAGGCAGAGGTCGCCCGGGTTACAAGCCAGCTCAGTCTTCTGACAGAGCGGTATGAGACCCTCCAAGGCACAAATGCAGACCTCGAGGCACAAAAAGAGCATCTCAAAAAGCGAGCTTCTGATCTCTCGCAGCAAGTGGCAAAGACTGAAGGCCTGGCCCAATCGAGGGCTGAGGATCTAATCGAGACAAAGGGGTTGCTTGAGAGTATGCGTGCCGAGAATTCGAACCTCAAAGCAGAAAAGTCACTTTGGAAGAGCATTCAAGACCGCCTCATAAAGGATAACGAGGACTTGGGTGAAGAGAAATCACGTTTGAGCAACCTTCTTGCCTCCCAGCAATCTCTGCAGAACGAGCGCCAGCTTTCCGAGTCGGAGACCAAGAGGAGAATGCAGTCACAAATCGACACCTTGGAGACCGAGCTTAACACCACCAAACGCCGACTGGCTGACGAGGTGGAGGAGTCCAAGAAATTACAACTTCGTAAGGAGTACGACACTCAGCAAGCGCAAAAGCGAATCGATGATCTCATGGCAGCCCTTAGCCAGAACAAAGAAGAATCGATTGCTCTCAAGACAAGTCGCGACCACCTCCAGGCACGCGTTGATGAACTTACGATTGAGGTGAGGAGCGCCGAGGAACGCGCACAGCGTCTGCAGCCACAGTTGACTTCACGGGCCAACCACACCAACGCCGGAGAAGACAATGAAGACCAAGAAACTCGCATCCAGGAGCTCACGGGTGAAGTGGTCGATCTTCGACGAGAACTGGAGATTGCCAACACTCGCCTGGAGAATGCAAAGGCTGAGGCGGAGCACTTTAAGGAACTCGCCCAGACGATGGAGGAAGACTTGCGTAGTCTTGAAAGCTCACAGGAGACGTACCGAGAAGAATTGGATTCGACCATCGCGGCAAAGGATGCCAAGATCAAGGAGCTCGAGCAGCGTGTTGGCGATCTTTCGGCAGAGCTGGCTACTTCAAACTCGGAGCTTTCGTCGTTGAGGGACTCTCAGGGCGAGATCAGCCGGCGTTTCGAGGATGAGAAGCGCATTCTCGACTCCGAGATCACCCGCCTTCGGGACCAAGAAAGCCGATACAAGGAGACGGCCAAGCATCACCAGGCCAATCTCCGCGCTCAGGCCGAAATTGCTACCAAGGCGCAGCAGGATTACGAGCAAGAGCTACTCAAGCATGCTGAAGCTGCCAAGCAACTGCAACAACTCCGTACCGAGCACAACAAGCTCAAGTCTACTGCTGCGACCTGGCGATCCGAAGCCGAGTCCGCAAAGCTTACCCTGTCACAAAGCGAAAGCTCGTGGGAAGAACGCCGCAAGCAGTTGGAGCAGGAGCTGTCAGAGCTCAAGACCAGACGTGATGATGCGAATGCGCAGAACAAACTCCTTCATGACCAGCTTGCGAATGTCACGACACAAATCTCTGATCTTCAGCAGAGCCGCTCCTTTGGAGACGATTCCTCTGCAACTGCGCCCGTCTTTGCCGACACTGCAGTCGAAGGCCTGCGTGAGCTCAACAGCTACTTGCGCAAGGAGAAGGAAATCCTCGAGTACCAGTACGAACTCAAGCTCCAGGATAGCAAGAGACTGCAGCAACAAGTCAACTATCTGCAAGCTCAACTTGATGAGGCTCGTCTCAAATTGGAGCAGGAGCGTCGCACTCAAGCTGAGTCGGGAACTAATTCCAAGGCTTACACAGAGCTCATGGACAAGGTGAACGAGATGAACGTCATTCGTGAGAGCAACGTCACTCTCCGCAATGAAATCAAGCAGCTGCAACGCCAGGTCGAGCAGAAGAGTACCCGAGTACAGCAGCTTGAGACCCAACTGCATCCGCTGCAGGCACGCGTGGGTGAGCTCGAGAACCAGGAAGTTTATCTTCAAGAGGAGATAAAACAGCTGCAAGAAGACCGCGATAGGTGGCAGAAACGAACCGAGTCGATTCTTACAAAGTATGGTCGCGTTGATCCCGGCGAGCTTGAGCAGATGAAGCAGTCTGTTGCCGACCTTGAGGCAGAGCGCGATGCGTTGAAGCAGAACGAGGATGGTATCAAGGCGCAGTTGGAGGAAGCTCAGAAAACGCTGGAATCTGAGCGCACCAAATGGAATGAGGCCAGAGGCAGGATCATCGATCAAGCCAAGACAAAAGCCCGAGAACAAACAGGCGTGATCCGTAACCTGAACGAGGAGCTGAACACTCTCAAGGAAAGTGTCAAGTCCTTGGAGGCCTCACTGGAGGTCGTAAGGAGTGAGAAGGCTGCTCTGGAGGAGCAATTGGCAACTGCACAAGAGCAAGTGCAGCAGCAACAGCAGCAGATGCAAGAGCCTGCCAGCGAGGCCAATGCAGCCACATCTGCACCGGATGCGATGGTTGTCGATGAGGGCAGGACTGCCCAGATCGAGCAGGAACTAGCAGCTCTTCGTCAAGAGCTGGAGGCCACGGTGTCACTCAAGGCAGAAGCTGAATCGCAAGTAGAGAGCCTGCGCCTGCAGTTGGCCGCCGCAGTCGAGGAGCGCGATCAAGCTGTCGCCCTCGCACAGGCTAAGCAACAACAGCAGCAGCAGATACCCAGTGGCACTGAATCAGGTGAACCAAACACAACTCAGGCCGGGGTCACTGGTCTCAGCGACGAGGAACGCCTGTCGCTACAGTCTAAGATCGCCGAGGCTGAGGCCAGAGCGGCTGATGCAGAGAAGAAGGCGGCCGAAATCGAGGCGAACATGGCGGCCACTCTCAATCAGCGGTCGGACAAGATGAAAGAAGCCCTGAATAAGAAGCTCAGGGAATCCAAGGAAAACAACGCCAAGGAACTCAGCGAAAAAACGGCGGCACTCCAGCAGCAGTACGACCTTAGACTTGAGCAAGAGCGTAAGATTTGGCTAGCAGAGCACAGCTCAGCAGCGGCCGTGACTACGGATCAGGGAGCAGTCCCCGCCACGCCGTCCAAGCAAGAAAATGACCAGGCTTCTTCAACGCCAATCGATCCATCCAAGGTCGACTTTAGCAAGCTCAGTGATGAAGCCACACGCAAACTTTTGTCAGAAAATGCCACCATCAAGAGTATACTGAGTAACAACATTAAGAAGAAGGCTGAGCTAGAGGCCAAAAAGGCCGTCGAAGAGGCAGAGCAACGCATGAAGGGAGACTTGGACACAAAGATCGCTCAGGCTAGGGAGCAAGCTACCACACTGGCCGAGAAGAAATCTACCCTGCGCATCAACATGCAAGAGAACAAGTTGAGAATGGCTAATGGCAAGCTTGCGGTAGTGGAGAAGGCAGTGAAGGAGACACCTCAGAAGCCGGTTGTTGAGGTGTGGGAAGAGGTGAAGCAGTACAAGCCTCCCACAGTAACAACAGCACAGCCACAAGCAGTTGGAACACCCGCTAAGGGCGGACAAACCCCGGTTGCCTCGGCTGCTTCTGCGATCGGCCGTCCAGCTGGCCAGCAAGGTATGTGCATGCTTGTCATCTGAGTCGCCTGAAAATTCTGCAACTTTTGCTAACCCCTCATATCCTCCAGTGCCCTCGACTCCAGCTACTCCTGGAGCGCAGACATCTGTTCAGACTGGAGCCCCGGCCGGGTCTTCTCTACCAGCCAAACCGCAGCCCGCAGTCCAGCCTCCGTCACTGCAGAAGCCTGCGGTCCTCAACCCGTTTGCGCAGAGTACGGGTTTGGCCAACGCGGCGCCGTCGAACAACCCTTTTGCGCAAGTGCCCTCGCAAATCCCCCAACCCGGCCAAACGCAGCAGGTGGGCCAACCACAGTCGGGCCTGCCGCAACCGCGAACCGGGCTACCACAACCCGGTCGTGGACGAGGGAGGGGAGGGGCTAGTGGAATTGCTCGCGGAGCAAGTAACATTGGCAGAGGTGGCCGAGGCGGTGGTGCCGCACGTAGTGCTAGCGGACCTGTTGGGGGTGGCATGAACCCGGCGGCGAATGATTTCCAGCCGGGTTCGGGCATCAAGCGGCCACGACCCGAATCCGAGGTGGGGGCTGGTGCACCTGGTGGTGGCAAGAGGATGAGGGGCGGTGCAGGGGGTGGTGCGGCTGGAGGAGGCAACAACGCTACGGAATAAGACCCGAAGACCAAGACTTTGGTCACGGGGATACAGTCTGGATTGGTTATTCGGATCGCAGGAGACCGGCTGGTTGATGTTTCATGGGTGGGGGAGTCAGGACAAGGAATGTGGACTGGCTAAAATGGGGAAGCTTTCGATGTTGACGAACATTTGGTCGTCGTTTCTTTTGTCATATTTACTGCGTTAAGGCTGTATCATTGCTGCTGCTATGACTGAGCCTTTTTTTTTTTCCTCCTTTAGGGATCGCAGCAGATTTCTATTTAATGGCCTGTATTATTCAAACCACTCTCAAAGCCCACGAGGTGGCAGAGGGAGGCGGCGTCGTTTTTTCTTCTTCAATTTATGTAACAAAAAAGAATGTGCAAAGGTTTTCTTCTGAGGATATGGGAACTGATTGTAATAATTGCGGACTTGGAGCAGCCTACATGGATGGGACATGTTACATGAAAGCAGGCCTCGTTGAATGACATTTTGTACCTGCCTATTTATTCATCCCATGCCTATCGCTAGATGGACACAGCCAGAGTTGTGACATCATATTCCTCGCAGCCCCGGAAGCCAAGTGGTGGCGCGTCCCTTACTTCTTGGTCGAAGAGCCGGGCTCAAAATAGTCCAGCGGCTGTCTCAGAACCTCGCACTGCTCGAGCTCCGAGTAGGCATCCATCCTCGCCTGGACCTGCAGCAGCCGGACGGGGGCGTCGGTAGAGACGTCGGCCCTCTCCCAGGGGCCCAGCCTTTGCAGGGTCTCGAGCGTGTCCCAGTAGCCCCTGGCGGCGAGGTAGGCCGGGTTCGGGTTGGGGTCGCGGTTGGTGCCAAAGGCGGCCCAGTGGTCGAGGGTGACGCGCGAGAAGGGCAGGTCGAGGCCGTCGCGGTCGGGGAGCCCGCCGCGGCGCATGGTGCCAAAGAGGAGGAGGTGGTCGCCGCCGTGGCACTTTTTGTACTCGAGGCGCTCCGGGTCCGTCGTGTCGCAGTGCGGCTTGGTGTAGCCGGGGAAGTTGTAGGTGCGGTTGAAGCGGTAGGCCCAGACCGACTCAAAGGCCGAGTGGCGCGCCGCGCTGTAGACGGCGGCCTGCTCGAGGCAGGTGAAGGCGGCGTCAGTCATGATGCGGATGGCGCCGTCGAGCGCCTCGGCTGGGGTCGGGTCCGAGGGGATGCCAAAGGCTGGGCTTCTGACTGCCGCCGCTATGTCGGCGCGGTGGACGGGGGGCACTAAGCTGGGGATGAGGTCGGCAAGCGGGACGCCAGGGATGATGGGGACGCTCTCAAGCTCGTTGCCGGCCTCGTCGCGGTCGATGCCCGTCATGAAGGCTACGTCGGAAGCGTAGTGGTTGCTGCTATTGACTGTCAGCCAGTCCGAGGTGATGTATTCGCCATCGACCGTGATGCCGATGGCGTAAAGCGACGTGTTGAGGAAGGCCGCGCCGTCGACTGCGCGTAGGCATCCGATGGCCGTCTCGTCGGTGGCGCAGCCCACGTCGGACACCACCTGCTTTCCCAAATTCTCCCAAGCCCACCCGACAGAATCGTACTTGTAGGCGAAGCCGGCCTCGTTGGTGAGGCGCGACGCCCCAGCAGCCGCCTCGGCCAGGTAGAAGCCAGCCGGGCCGGACTGCGCAATGGCGGCGTGGAAGAGGCCCTTGGCCTTGGGGCTCGCCATAAGGGCGCGCACCAACCAGGCGCCGGCCGAGTAGCCAAAGATGGTAACGCGGTCCGGGTCGCCGCCGAAGCTGGCAATGTTCTCCTTAACCCACTCCAGGCCTGCGATCACGTCCGAGAGGCCATAGTTGCCTTTGTGGACTCCGTCCCCAAGCACCATCCACCCGAGCGAGCCGACGCGGTAGTTGACCGAGACGACGACAACGTCACCGCGCGATGCGAGCATGGTCCCGTCCGTATAGTGGTTCCTCCCCGAGCCGATCCTGAGGCCGCCGCCGTAGATATAGAACATGACGGGCTTGAGGCGCTTGGGTGCCAGTGCGCTCGACGGCTCTTTACATGAGGGTGGCTTTGTTGGGGGTAAGTAGGGCGTCCAGATGTTGATACCGAGGCAGTCCTCGTTGCTTCCGTTACGGACCTCTCCGGGCACTTGCAAGCACTAGAAAGGATCAAATCAAAAGTAGTCAGAACTCCAAGAAAAGAAAAAGTTGCATCGTCGAGATTACATTGGTAAGAGACTACCGTAGCATGACTTTATGGCTTACCTCTGGCAAGGCGAACAGGGCTGGTACAGGGGCACTGCGCTCCTCAGGGGTCGGCTCGTACGGCCGAGCGTAAGCGAAGCGCTCAGGTTTGGCGGCGAACCGGATGCCCCTGAACTTCCACACGAAGAAGTCGCGGAAGCCCTGGTAGACGAGGTCGCCGGCGCGCTGGTTAACGACAAAGTCAGTGCGAACATTGTTGGTGCCGACGGTCAGCACCGGCGCCGACTGGGTGCATAGCGCCGGGAGCTTGCTGCTGCCCGGGCCGGCGCAGTCGACTTCCTTCAGCTCTCCGCGGTGGTCAATGGCGCGACAGTCGCCGGATGAAGCCTTGGAAACCCAAAACAGCTGCGACTCGGGAAAGGATTTCTGCCAGATCTGGTAAGACAGCGAGCTGTTGAGGCCATCTGTGAAACTTGCTGTGTCGGGGCTCCATAGCGTCTCGCCCAGCTTGCGGCACGATTCCTCGGCATCGGGAAATTCAACCGGGGCATGGACGAGGACGGCTGCAGAGCCGTTCTTTGGGTCATCTGTTGGAATCAAGACAGGTCAGGTTAGTTGATATTATATCATTTATCAACCTTGATTCAGGAGGGGGTAGTATGGGAATGCTCTTACTACTCAAGTCATTGTATGTGAGCAACGTCAAACCGCCTGCCGAGTAAACTTCAGATGGTGCCGGGTTAGTCGGGGCCCCTAGGACGAGTTGAGATGTCCAGGCTGCCACCATGGCCAAAGAAGCTCGATACATGTTCGATGATAATTAGAATGACAAGAGTTTCTAACACGGCTCGATGCCTGTCGAGATCTCACAAGGCGAAGGAAGGGACGCCATTTTCCCCAACTCAGAAGGCCGATAATCCTTTGTCGTACATTTATAGACACAGACATACACACATACACTCACACCTACACTTACATAGACATAATCAATATACAATATTGAATCATCATGGGCCCGAAAGATGGAAGCAGGATTCAGCTTCGCCGAGGGGAAGGACACCTGCGTATGGATGGGGTAAAGTACCATGCATGGAGCTAGCCCGACTGCAGCCCGCAGCAAGAGCATGATCGCGAATTGTCTTCAACATCTTGAATCAATAGAAGAGTGTGGCAGCCTGGCCGGACCGGCTGTCCGGGTGTCCTCGCACAGAATGGAATATGGTGACGGAAACGCGACAAGAGATGACTGCATAGCCATGATCCGGCTTCTCGTCAAGCCGGATTGCGGGGTAGCAGCCCGGGATGGCAGCGATGGCGATGGCGCCGGGATTTCGGCGCGACTTGTCCTGCTGTGCCCTGTAGGACAACGGCAAAGTGAGTAAGACGGTTACAGGGTATGACGGGAGGAAGAGGTTTTTCGGGTGAGAGGGGACCCGATGGATGGGGTCTTGGCGACCAAGAGCGTATTAGCGAGGAAGGAAATGGTTGCATGATGATAGATACAGAATTTGCACACCGAAGGTAGTAGCTTCCAGAGCAATTACCCTGTTCGTAAGCATCAAGCTCCCTTCTAGCTCGAGGAGGTAGTCACATACAGTGTGGCAAGTATGGCAAGCGTGAGCACAACATGGAAGAAGCAAGACACAAAAAACCCCTCAATCAACATACTATGTTATAAGACAGGCCAATGTTTACTATTAATTAGTCAACTTCCCAGTTGAAGCGTGCTTCAGATTGAAGAGCATGTGGGCTGGTGCTCGTCTCGAGATCCCTGAAGAGGCAATGATCTCGGTGTTTGAGATGAGCAACGGTCAAAAACATGCCCCAGCATTTCAGCATTGAGCAGCTCCACTGCCAAGCAAAAAAAGTGAATGAATTCCTCTGGGATCCAAAAAGCGTAAAAACCCGATGCCTCCAGTTACATACAGGTCCTTGACACCTGCCACGGCCAGCTGCTTGTTGATTGTTTAATTTGCTGCTGCATCCATCCATCATCTTTGCCGATCAAGTGCGGGGATGATGCCTCAACACCAAGAGGCTGGGCCAGTTCCATAATTTTGGTGGGGGTGCCAATTTGCCAATCGTCCCGTCACTTGGCCCTTTCAACCGTACGCACACCGTCTACCGTTCTTGTCTTTGTGGGACGCGCGGCGAGGCGGCATTCGGCCTGCAGAGGTTTGGATTTCTCCGGCCAAGATTTGTTTCTCGGCAAGAAACGAGATCGTCAAATGTAGGCAGGCCTCCTGCGATGCGACAACGGGCAAATGACGAAAGAAGAAGCATGTTAGTCCGTCATGATGTGTCTCTTTAATTTTGAGACGATATGAAAAAAAAAAAAAAAAAAAAAAACCTGAATCGTCGCATCAACGAGATGTTGCTATAATTGTGTCGCTGCTTGAACGGGACGGCTCAGGTACCCCCGGCCACGATTGATCGGATGGCATCGATGGCATCGAGAGTCGGCTGCCTACCATGACACGCAAGCAAGCAAGCAATCAATCCAAACCATATGCGGCCGGTCGGTCGCCTTTTTCACCCGATGTCGAGGCAAGGTTGAAATTTCATCAGTATGGCCCTGTACCTGCAGCGTCCCCATAGATCAAAATCAAAGGAGGGCCAACCGAGGGCTGTCAAAAACGCCAGTACAGTAAAAGCGAAAAGCTCAGTATTGGGACAGACACGAGACTTTCTTTTCTCCAGCTCACCTCGCAAAAAAAAAAGAGTCACGAGAAAAACCCCAAGTGTTAAAATTAGAATGTTGCCTCACCGACGAACCGTAAGTGACTCTGATGATGCGATGTGACATCGTCTTCAGCAACATGACGGAAACGCTTGCGGAGTGAGTGCGGAGTGAACCGTAGACAGGAGGACCCAATCAAATAATCCGACCAACCCAACCCATCGTGCCATCCATCCATCGGATCCCCCGTTGCATTGGAATCGAATCTTCTCTGGGGGCAGGGGTCCACAATCCCAAGTCGGCCATTTTATTCCGCACACAACACCGCCAGGATGTGATTGCAAAGTGAAGTAAAGCTACCGTGGTTCTCGGTCTAGAGCGAATCGCAATCAGAGACAAGCAAAGACCAGCTGAAAGACTATAGTACTGTAAGTAACAGTAGAAGCAAAGCAGAAACGTTACAACGATCAAGCCAACCGCGTCTAGTTCTAGACAGAGACAGAAAAGAAGAAAAAAATTGGAAAGGGTAGGCCCGCCTGACGGGGCGCTTTCAAGGCTAGTTCTAGAAATAGAGTGCAAAATTCTGAACTAGCAACGAAATTAT
>NC_043743.1:2160240-2183485 GCF_004337985.1 Pyricularia pennisetigena
AATATCAACTCGCGCCTCGGCATCGGGCGCCAGTGTGCTATCTAGGACCAGTGCTAAGACTGTGGCGCGGTCGAGACAACCAAATTCAATTGTACCAGTAGAAAAGAACAGAAGCTCCCTTTGGATTGCCATGTGTCCAGCCACGTCTTACGACTCGCAATTATAATAGCGGCAATGATTTATTATTTTGTTGGGCAAAAGATGGGCACAAGGGCGGGTGAATGTACAAACGGGCAAAGGAGGCGACTGGTCTGTCTCACCTCTCCCTGCGCGTTTGAAAACATCGAGAGCAGGGAACCGAAAACGTGCGCCAGTGGCTCGGGGTGGGTAAAGGTCTGTGAACTTAGAACGAGGTTTGTGGAGTTTTTTTCTCTTTTTTTTCTTCGGGGGTTTGACCAGTAAAAAGGCGAAACTGTTGTTTTCCTTCTCTCAGCCTCAGGGCTGATGAGCCATTCAAACGAACTTTTTTTTTTTACTGAGGGGCTTTTTTTTTTGCTGGCTTGAGCCACCCGCGCATGACCCCTGTTTCAGCGCCAGACGACCAAACCGCCAAAACAAGATGATGGCTTAGGCTGGCTTGCCATTGGTATCATCGAGTAGCAGTAACCGAGACGATTAAACAAAAAAAAAAAGAAAAGAAAAAAAAAGAGGCAAGTAATGCAGAGTGGTAGTTAGGATAAAAATAATTAGGATAATAATACTCGGAATTCAAAGTAAAAATGCAACAAGCACTAAATGAACGCTGTTACTCTGTCGGCAATCGCCAAGCACTATACCACTGCTACGTAGACGGGTTCCATGCAGTAGTATGGAAGTCGGGGCACGGGGATGATCGACAAGGGGTCTCGTCTCGCCAAGCCCAAATGCAATCGCAGTAACAGCCAAGGTAGGGTCGAAAATACCAGAGTTCTGAAGGGACAGTCATAACAAACATGATCACAAGCACGGCTTGAGCGGGTTGGCGGACGAACGGCCGGGAAATGAATGAATAAATAAAGAAAAAATAAAAATAAAAAAGTTGATCACCATCCCGCCAGCTCCAAAGGCGGAAAATTGAGGGGGGGAAATCACGTCACAAGTCTCTCTATCACTCTCTCCATTTGCTGCTCAATTGATTCAATTCACGGTAGCAGCAAACAACGATCAACATCGCAGCAGATCTCTGTGGCACGTTGCTCGGCTTTTAGCGCGCATACATCACACCCGCACCGGACCACGCCACACAACCTTCTCCAGCAGCTTGTCATACTAAGGTAGGTGGGTATGCAGGACCAGCAAGGAGCCAGAAAGAAACAGAGAACAAAAAAAAAGGGTTCCTGCCGTATCTCGTTGTGCATCGCCCACATGCGACCCGTAAAAGAGGCCTACCCAGGCTGTTGGGCAAGAGGTGGGATGACCTCGTGTGACTGAATGTCTTTTATTAGCCGCGCCAAGATCATGGCACGTTACCTTTTTTTTATTATTCTTTTTTTATTGGAGACGGCAGTCAGTCATCGAGTGCATTTCTACCATCACGAATTGGGATGGCTGGACTATGCAGCATGCACTTGCGCAATTTACCTTTTACCGTTTTTACAGACTCGATCTTTCTCCAGATTCTCGGCGTCGGCCGACAATGATTCATGCTGACAAGACATTCACAACAAAAAAGAAACACCTTGCATGCAGTAGATCTAACACCCACATGCACACATACGAACATGCTTACGAACATGTCCCGATTCGTTTGATTACAAACGGCCAGCTAATTATTTACCTGAACTGAACTAATACCTAATTGACTGTTCGTAACGTAATCGCTTTGTTTGCCCCAGTGAACAAAATCTCATTTGCCGCCGACCCCGTTAATTCGAGAGCCATCGAGCAGAATACGGGGGCGGTCGTCATCACACGGAAAGAATGCGGCTGTGCGTTCCAACAACATGGTCATTTCGGTTACCAACCTGAGTTGGACCGCTTGCCTTGCTCCATTGGTACAGGTACAGACAGCACAACGCCGCGCTGTGCAAAATCTGACGGCTGGTCTCGGTACAAGTCTGGGCAGCGCCTGTTAGGGATGGTGGCATAGCTTGACGGGAAATCCCTTCGCACCTTGCGGAGTACAGTAGTGATTTTTCCCTCTATCTCTCTCTCTCTCTCTCTCTCTCTCTCTCTCTCGTTTTTTCGCTTCGCCTGTCCCCCAGCTCCCGAGAAAGTAACACGAGCCAAATAAAAAAACCCCAAACGCGTAGTGGAAACCCCAGCCTAGCCAAGAGGCGGTGGAAAGATCCACTCAGCCCGTTTCTCACAAGTGAGAAGCAAACCCCCTGGTCCTGGTCGGCCTGCTTTATGTGCTTTGAAAAGTCCCCATCACATAATACGATTTCTACCAGTAGTAGCCAGTAGCAACCGCTATTTAATTAGAATCACTTACGAGTTAGTAGGGCGTCACGCCCCGGCCCCATTAGGCTGCAGGGATGATTCAGTCCAGCCCCCCCTGTAACCTGCAGGGCCCTACACCTGCACCTTTCACTCCACCCCGCTCCTTATTCGGTCGCAAGGCAAGGCTCCCTCCCTCCTTTCACTTGACGGCTCTGGGCAGGGGTTCATCTGGTTCCAATGTTACGTACTGTACGGACAGGCGGGCAGGCAGGCAATCAATCAATCCCGCCGTCCCTGCCAAGGTGCCCAAACCAGTTGAATAAAGTCGGCCGTTCGTCCTTCCTATGACCTTGCATTGAATGTGCCTCCCCTCCCTCTTCTCTTGCTCCCCATCTCGCACATCTTTTAGTGTTGGTCATCTTCTTCCTTCCACCTCTAGATTATAATTTCCCTTCAGACTCTCGCTCAGACCAAGTAATTCAACCCAACTTTCGCTAATCATTCCTTCTTAAACCACCTTTTTTTTTTTTTTTTTTTTCTTTCCGACGCCAGTCCGAGCACCCAAGAACCAACAAACAAAAATCAGATCACTCTTGATTTAAATTTGCTTTGCTCCCCCGGATTCTTTTTCCCACCAAAGCATTTTGCATCAAGTTTCTTTGGGTTTTTTTTTTTTTTTTTTTTGGTTTTGAAAGTCTTGTGAGAAGAACTTTATATTCTATCGTATACAAGCAAGAACAACAGCAACAGCAGTAGCCATGTACACCAAGACCATCTCTGCCGGCCTCATGGCCCTCTTGGCATCTGTTGTCACGGCCCAGACTCACACTTCCTGCAGCCCCATCCTGAGGGATGACTGCCCCAACCCCAAGGCTCTGGGCAAGACTGTCGAGATCGACTTCACCAAGGGTGACGACAAGAGTGGCTTCTTCAAGAAGCTTGCTGGCACCGAGTACCAGGTGACCTCCAAGGGTGCCGAGTTCACCATCTCCAAGACTGGCCAGGCTCCTACCCTCGTCTCCAACTCGTACATCTTCGGAGGCAAGGTTGAGGTTAAGTTCCGTGCTGCTCCTGGTGCTGGTATTGTCAGCTCAATTGTGCTGCAGTCCGATGACCTTGACGAGATTGACTGGGTAAGTTTGTCTTTTTTTTTTTTTTTTTGATATCATAGCAGCTGGACATACATGGTGGGCATACTTTGGTATGAGCAGTTTGCTGACTTTGTTATACAGGAGCACGTCGGCAACGACCAGATGCGTGTCCAGAGCAATTACTTCTCGAAGGGCAACGATACCGTCTATGGCCGTGGCCAGTTCCACAACCTGCCCGCCAACGGCATGGAAAACGCTCTGACCTACACCCTGGACTGGACCAAGGACCAGCTCCAGTGGATTGTCAATGGCAACGTCGTCCGCACCCTGAAGCGCTCAGAGACCACGGCTGGTGCCAACGGCTACCCCCAGACCCCCTGCCAGATCCGCATCGGCACCTGGGTTGGTGGCGCTGAGGGCGGCAACAAGGGAACCATCGACTGGGCTGGCGGTCTTGCCGATTTCTCCAAGGCTCCCTTCACGGCCATCTACGAGTCGATCAAGGTCACCGACTACTCAACTGGCGCCACCGAGTACCAGTACACCGACCGCTCGGGCAGCTGGGAGAGCATCAAGGTGATCAAGGGTGACGGCAAGAGCGACAGCGACAACAGCAAGGGCAGCAACAACACCTCGCCCTCCACCACCAAGTCTAGCAACGGTACCAACACTGGTGCCTCGACCATGGCCACCTCTGCCACCCGCCCTCCCACCGCCAACACTACGAGCGGTAGCCCGACCAACGCCTCGGGCAGCACCCCTGCCTCGCAGACGAGCCCGGTCGCCACTGGTGCCGCCATTGCCAACCTGCCCAACCTCGTCCTGGTTGGTGCCGCCGGTCTGGGTTACTTGATGCTGTAAGCCCAGCAAATAAAACAACCAAAAAAAAAAAGCAGAACAAAAAAAATTAGCAGTATAAACATGTGATTTATTGTATGACCTTTTTTTCGTCTGTTGATACTTTTTTGTACTGCATGTTTTTATACCAATTTGTTTTTCTCTGCTCTGTTTGCGCGGGACCCCACGGTAATCATCACTGCATATCGACCTGTCTTGGAGGGTATTGTTTTGCACGATGGGCATACATTGAGTATTGGATCAGTCAACAAAGGGGGATTGCTTTCACTTTCATGGCTATAGATTCTACAGTGTTCCTCCTTGTCTATACTTTTTAAACTTCTGCATAGAATCAAACATTATATCTGAAATAAGTCCGACTTTGTTTTGGTGATGTTCATGATGATTGGATAGTCGTTCCTGCGACACCAGGCGGCGGCTGCGTACATTGTTGTGATGCATCATGGTAGCCAATCAATCGTCCACGGTCTTTTCTCCATCGGCTTCACTTGGCAGTTGTCCTAGCCATTCAACCAATGGACTAATCACTGCGTGACCGACCCATGGGGTACATTGAATGGTGTGTTGCTAAAAACCGGTAACCCGGTATTTAATTCGACGCGTCGCACCAACGTGCGCCAGTCTTTTTAAAATATCGGTGCTAATCAACCGCCTCTCAAGGCTTCCTCTGTCGTTTTTGTGTGGTGAGCACGGCCATTGATCTGCAAAATAAATTGGTCCCGCCCAAATGTTACTGTTACTGTAGATGACGGCGATCTGCGAATAATTGACGTTTTTTTTTTTTTTTTTTTTTTTTCCCTCCCTCCCCCCTTCCCTTCCAAATTCCCACTTGCCACCTTAAATTTGTGTTACAGAATGGGGATGGGCACCGGCAGAAAAACCAATCAATCAAAGGTACAAAAAAAAAAAAGCTGCAACCAAGCTTGTCTTCTTAAACCACCCCAAAAAAGGGACCAACGGCCGCCCGCCCGCCGCTTGGCCCCGGTCCCTTTCCCAACCCCTTGCGCCGGCGCGGGGAGGGTCTAAAAAAATCAATAAAACTGGCCAGACAATTGTTGATATATACATACACATGCATATTGATAAAGAAATAGAAACATGTCAAATTACAAGTCTGTGCGCCCCTGGGCTAAAACAGATTTTAATCTTTCATCTTTCCGCCGCCGAGAGGAGGGGGAGAGCCTCACTTTTTCCCACGGGATATTGCGGCCGAGAGGCCCTGTTGCATCTTTCCTTTCTTCCGTAGCCTTACCTCCCCACCCCTACATCCACTGACAAACACGTCCTTAAAAGGGGATGATTTCATCAAGTAATTTCCTGCTTGTCTGTGAAACAGCGGTGAGGTCGTTCCCTGTTGGGCGCGCTTATGTGTGTGCATGTTTCTGTGGTTGAGTGAGACGACGTGGCTCGGTCGGGCCAAGACAACAACAAAACGCCGCATTATTTACCGGACATACGTCGGTTCACAAATATCCCATGACAATCCACGGTTCTACCAAGAAGCTCGCGTCAAGGATAAGGGATGCACAGGTTGTTCAAGTGAGGCTCTTGGCCAAGGCTAGCAATACTGCTAAAGAAGCATGCTTGTATTCGCCATTGTCACAAGACGAAGCCCAAGGAGTGAACTGAACAGAAGAGACAGGAGCAAGCTAAGAGTATACATACAAAGTAGCAATAAGATAAAGTCGCTGTTTCAAATCATCACCCACTGCATCCCACGAATCTCGCGCGCCTGCCGCACCCAGCTCGGCGGCACCCCATCGTGCTCCGCCGAAACGACCCTCCAGTTGGCCGAGTGAGTTGCTTCCTCCGAGGAGCCGCATAGCGTGCCGCTGCCATCACTGTTCGACTCGGTGTCGCCGCGCGTCTCCGCAACCCCTGCTCCTGGGAACGGCACGTGGACCACCGACCGCGCCGCCTCCGCAGAGCTCAAAACCCAGCCGGGCCGCCCCAGGCCGCCGCAGCGCTCGGGCAGTCCTCCCCACGCCGGCGGCGCCAGCGCATCCTCAACCGTGGCGCGGTTGTCGTCGTTCACCGCTGCCGGGTCCAGCCAGGCCTCGACGTCCCACCACATACCGAGCAGGCCGCGCAGGTGCCGCCGCGCCTCGTCGTGCTCGCCCGCCCACTGCTGCGCGCTGCGCACCAGCGCGTTTCGCACCATCGTCTCCGAGGGGTGTGGTTGTGCATCGCTGCTGTTGTAGTCGTGCGCCGCCGCCGCCGTCGAGGGCATACTGGTAGCTGCGTCGTTGTTGTTGTCGTCGCTGCCGCACTAGGCCCGCGCGACAAACGCGAGCACGGCCTGCCGTTCGGCGGGCGTCATCATCTTGACCCGAGTCGCGGCCAATACAGACACGAGGCTCGCTGATACCTTTCCATGTGAGCTGGACAGGCGTGTCGTCATGGCCAGGGTGCGCAGGGTGGTGGTTGCGGCGGTCATGCTTTGCTGGACTTTTATGTGTTGATCATGGGGAATAGATGTTAGTCTAGAAAGCTTCTTCTTTGGAAGGCAACTGGAGGGGGGAACCAAAAGACAGCAGCATCCCTCTCTCACCTTCGAGGAGCTGTCTCTCAAAAACCCTCCTCGCATCGTGCTGCCGGCCGCCTATCCAAATGTTGTACCTGCTGCGCAACCGACAGCTCCGCGACGGCTGACCAAAATGGTCCCAGTGCTTCCTGCGCAGGACCGCCACGACGTTTTGCATATCCCGGCTCAGGCTGTAGATCAGGTCCGCCGCGGCCTGGCCGCCAGGCACCTTGCTACCAGGACCGAGGGCGGCGTCCATCTCGCGGTAGAGCTCATCCGCGCCACGAGAGAACCTCGTAATCATCCTCGTCAGCACAACGCCGTACGCGCCCAGGCACCAGGGCTGCTCAAACACCACCGGCGACAGGGACGGCCCCGACGCGACGCAGCAGGTCGCGGCCCGAGCCAAGACCCTAAAGCACGCCATGCCCGGGGCAACGGCTGGGTGCGCCGACTGGGGGCCAGCGATCCACGGCCACCAGGCCTGCGGGAGGTAGTACTTGTCCGTATGGCAGGGGTCCTGGGGCCCGACGTCGGTCCGCCAGATGCGCACGTGTGTCCACGGCAGCGGGGCCGTGGTGGGCAGGCCCAGGGCGCGGTTGACAAACGCCGGGTTGTGGAGCAGCTGGTACGTGTCGGTGCAAAACTTGCGAACCGCCCGTTTCTCGGCTAGGATTCCGGCACGACCTGAGGCGACTGGGATGGCGGTGGCGGCGATCTGGGTTGATATCTGTGTCAGAGACGTAGCTGCCAGGGAACAGAGACGCACTGGAATACGCCAAGTGTAGGATACATAACTTACTTGTATGGCGACGAGGTCTATTGTTTCCTGGCTTGAGATCCCGTCTTCTTCCGTCTTGACCTCGCGAAACTTGCCCCCGCGGGATGGATCGTTGAAGGCTCGGGCGAGGAGCTTGCTGTTTTCAGCGGCGAGACTTGGGTCCATGTAAATGTCTGTCCAAGGTTCAACCAGCCAAGTCAGTCAATACCAGGACCAGTCTTGGTGTTTCCTGAACACCAGCTCGAACTTCCGAGGATGACTGACAAAACGTGATCCGGAAATTGGCTTTGCTTGACCGCATCAGCCTCGCGTGGAGCTTCTTTCTCGCCATGTTGAGGCCTACAAGATTCTCGGGTGACATCCAATTATGTTCTAGCCAGAGTCCGGCTAGTAAAACGAGCGTAATGAGCTGCTGGGCCCAGGCAGTCAAAGTATAAAACGAGCGTGATGGTATAAAATGAGTGTGAAGAGGATGCCGCGGGGTGAAACGCCGTTAGAATAACCTACTGGGGGCAGTATATCATAACAAAATGACCTGGCTGTCTTGAGAACGATATTTGGACCTCTGATTCCTGTGCGCCATGGCCCCCCATGTAGGTTTTGTAAGCAGAATGAGCGAATAATTGCCAACTGAAGAAGAGTCTGTTAGCTCGCAACTTCACTCAACCGCTGGCCATAAGCCGGACATCCCATAGTGACTGCCTGAAGCCGCCTGTAATGAGGGTTAGGTCCACCACTTACTTGCTTGTCTCATTGCCAAAAACTCCAGCTTGTGGCCAGACATAAAGCACAGCGCCTTCCTCACCCCGTGAGACAGAGGAAAGAGGATCGAGCAACCTTTTTGACCATCGCAGAACCCAAGATTGGATGCCATTTCTTTCCACTTGCAATCAAGACACCCTGGAAGCAAAAATGACATGAAAAAAAATAGGTATAATGGAATCGTAACCACAGACCACAGCCATAAACCATGTATAGCCTGATTACATATACATTGATATACAATGAACCCAAAATCACCCCATTGATGGGGAGATAGGTACCAATCGTCGCAACGGTCCTCAAAGTCAATACGACCCGCAAGTCGATTTTGTCAAAAAGTCATCCCAAGCATCTTTGTCACTTAACTCCGTGAAACGCCAAACGTGTCCAGACCAACAAATGCCAACCCCCCAAAAAAGAATTAAAAAAGAGGCCAGTAGAAAAAAAAAAGAGACGAGCGCTGTTCAAATTCCCTTGACCAACGAGAATCTTATCAAAACGCGACCCACGGGTGGTGTTTCACACAAATGGACTGCGTGCAAAAGAGCAGGTGAGCAAGACGCTTCACTGCTCAATAGACATAGCACTGTCTTCGTCGTCGTCGCCATCGGTAGTAAGCCCGAGGAGGCGCGCATACTGAACCGTCAAGCGTTGGAGTTCCCTGAATTTGCCTGTAAAGTCGCGAGACGTGGTCAGTAATAATGAGAGGTAAGATGATGACTTTCAGATACGAGGACTTACCCAGGATCATGACGACGCCCTTGAGAAGCTCTCTGCGGTCCCACCCACAGAGTTCCCCCTTCCCATACCAGCCCCAACCTTCATCCTCCTCTTTGCCGTCTACCCGTTTCTGCAAAACGCCACCGACAAGGGAATTCAGGAGCTCCTCTACCTTGCCCCTGAGACCCTCAGCGCCTATCCGTTTGGCATACATAAAGAGGTACAGCCTAAACTCGTCCTTGGACCCGAGCTGCAGCGCGCCGGCGATGCGGTTCTCAAGGTGTGCAATGCTGACGCTGCTCTCAAATCCCTCGAATCCTTCGCGGCTGAGTAGAGTCTTGATAAGACGCTGTAGAGTGTACGCTCGGCCGCGTAACAGGAACTCGTTCGTTGTATGGCGCTCCAGGAATGGTATGATGCCTGCGGAGACTGACACGCCATCCTGCGACTTGGGCGCAGGTGCTTCGTTTGGACCGACGGCGGTCGTCTGAAGAGCACTGATAGAACTGTCATTGCTGTTCCAGTACTGGCTCCCGACGGCCCACCAAGTCTCCGAGAGTCGCTGCCACGAGTACATAGTCGGTGAATAGAGAAACCCATCTCCGTTACTCAACGTGACGACCACCATGCCTTCGGAGTTCAGGTGAGCAGAAGTCACGCCAAGGCCAGGCGTCGGGCCATGGGGGCTGAGGGTGTGGATGGCTATGTCCAGGATCGGTGCCAGGGACACTGGCGGGAATGGCGACGTGAAAGTCTTGACGTTGTACACATGAACAAGACCAACGGCCGTGATGCAGAGCAACCAATACCCGCGGCTTTCCAAAATTACGGGCTGGGACGAGAGAACCACTGCGCTAAGCAGCCGCCTGCCCGCGGGAGACCACACATATAATGTGCCATCTTCGCACGCTGCAGACCAAAAGTTCTTGTTACCGGTAACTAGCATGACGGCCTTGGGGAGAAAATCATGCCATAGCAGCACCCCACGTTTTGTGGCCGTTACATGAGACGGGTCACGGGGTGCGACGGGGTTCCTCGCCTCGAATATGACGTTCTCAGGAACCTTGGTTGCGTCCTCAAGGGTGGTTTCGTCCTGAAGCACGCCTCTTGCCAGCGGCCGCAATATGTGTGACCTGACCTTGGGAACCCCAAGCCTGACCTGGGAGTACGTGATCGAGGAACTCAAAACAGCCGGTCGCAGTACCTCGGGAATAGGAACCACACCATCGGCCTGCTCTTTAAGCTGCGCTGGTTCGGTCCCTCCGACGCCGTTAACAAGGACAGGCACCGGCCCATTATTAGGCTTCTTGGTAGTTGAATCTTCTTCATAGTCCTCCTCGAGCGCAGCTGCTTTCCGTTTGTTGCCCAGTAGCATCGATGCCAAGCCTCCTTTGGGCAAGCCATCAAAAGGCTGGGTGAGATCGAGGATTGCCTGCGGTGCGTCGGCCTGAGCGGCTTTCGTTGAACTTTTACCAACGAGGTGGGACTGTGGCAAAGACGACGTTCCCGTGCCTGAAGAGGATACCAACATGGGCGCGACCCTCTTCTTGCCGTCCTTTGTGATTGTGACTCGAGACTTGAGCGCAGCTATGCGCTCGGCCTTCTTTGCCTCGCTCTCCTCTGCCTCGTCGTCTTCATTGGAGGCGTTTTTGTCTTTTTCCTTCTCTTTTTCCTTGTCCTTTTCCTTGTCCTTTTCCTTTTCCTTTTCCTTGTCCTTGTCCTTCTCGCCGTTGTTAGTAGTTGAGTCGCCATTCACGTCACCGTTCGCGGCTTTAACCCCGTTAGTGGCAGGTGCGACAGCGGCAGGAGATGCTCCGCCAGTTTCAGACACGAGGGCATCGCCCATGAGCGCGCCCATGCGATTCTCTGCACCTCGTAACTCTCCAGCTTTGCTTTGGTTTTCAAGATTCAAACTCTCAATGTCCTCAGCGGTACCGGCACCTTTTTTCGAGCTGCTGTATTTCTGCAGAGCCTTGTCGTTCTCCTCAGCCGTCGCCACCCAGCCAAGCTCGCCCTCTTCGAACTTCAAGGCGTATATGCCGCCATCGAGACTGCACACAAACAAAACCTGTCCGTCTGGCGTCCATGACAAATCCGCAATCGACTTTGAGGCCAGGTCCTGAAGGATGACGAGGGGTCTAGAAGTATTTGTGTTCCAGATGCTGAGCGTTTTGTCCTGGCCCGCTGACGCTATGACCGTCACCAAGTTGCTGCTCCCATTGCTATTGCCATTAGCGAGCGCGGGATCCGTGGTATGGAACAGCCGTGGCGAGAACTGAGTGACCTCGGTAGGCCCCTCGTGACCGATCAGGTTGATCTCCGACAGCCAGCTGCCTCTTTCTATGATGGCTACAGAACTGACGGGACCGTTAACGGCATTCGCGGCTGCTATGTGGTTGCCATCCGGCGACCACGAGCACCTCCTGAAATACGTGGTGAGGGGCGAGCTCTTGAATGGAGTGTTGATGGTGGTTTCGAGCACAAAGTTGTTGACCATATCGTGCTGCGTCGCATTCGGGGCGGGCGGCGTAAATCGGAATATCTTGATGGTGCGGTCGTCGCTGGCCGTAGCAAAGAATTTGTTTGCGGGATCGAAGGTGATTCCCTTGACATGGCTTTGATGCACTGCAAGCGTCTTGAGCTTCTCAAAGGTGTGCCCAGACCACACGACAACCTTGGAGTCCAGACCGACAGACACAAGGATTGAGGAGTCATAAGACCATGCTATATCCTGCACATCGTTCTCGTGTCCAACCAGACGCTTATATGTCTTCCAGTTCTCGATCGGTGGTGGCTCATTGGTCCCTGTTGGCAGCTGGGGATTAGTATGGGCATGCATGATAGATATATGATGCACCAAAGGTCTCTGGGTCACCGTCTCGGGGGGTTCGTACCAAACGTCGCCGTGTGGGACGGGGGGTTGCTGTCGAGCTGATATATGCATATGATCTTGTCGTCGGCACCAGATGCGAGGTAACGGCCGTTGGGAGAAAAGCGCACCGAGTGGATGGTTCCCAGGTGGTGGCTCATGTGGCAGAGCTGCCTTGGTTTCCTGAAGCTCTCATTGTCGGCGTTGTAAATAGCTTCGGTGGACCAAACCCGGACGTGGCCATCCCCTCCCGCAGTGGCCAGTCTCGAGCCATCGGGAGAGATGTGGCAGCTGTAGACCTCGAAGTCCTTTTGTTCGCCTGTGATGAGACGGTTAGTTGTGTTCCAGTGCCTTGAGCATCGATTGGTATCATGGCAACGAGCTTAAACACCAAGGCAAGCTTTTTGTGTCAAGTTAGACCTACCACTATGGCTAAGCCATGAAGGCTTGATTATGTGCATTGTGTGCTGGACTCCCTCTGTCTGCTTCGCATTATTGAGGAAGACCTCGTTTGCGGTTGGGTTGCTGTGACGCTGCGACGTTTGGCTTTGCTTTGAGCAATTCTTGAACTCTCAATCAAAAGTTCGCGCAAATGCAATGCGCCGCGTCTAGGAATTGAGACCTGGCGCGACTGCTGCACGCCTTGCTTTAGGTGTCATAGTGGATACAAGAATTCAAACATGATTGGCCCCAAGCATTAGACTTGTGGGGGCGGGGCCTCAAAAGACCATGCATTCAAGGCTCTACTGTACCGAAGCTGTTCCAAGTCTAATAATCCACGCTAATTTATTTATACACATGTTCATCGTCATGAAACTCGCAACGTGTCTACGAAGCCGACTCTCCTCTTTTTTTTTTTTTTTCTTCTTCGATATCAGACGCAGCTGCGTAATATACTAAACTACCTGAGTTTGGGCAAACAGAAATCCCCATGAAAATCGTAAACACCTCGACATCACACACAGACCCTCGACGTCGACTGGAAATCAAGTTTCGGCGCCATCCGCCCCCCATAATCGAAACACCTACGCCACCGTCGATGTGATACAAAACTGTTCAGTCAAGATGCAGGGCTTCAACATGGGGCGTTACGTCCCGCCAGACGTCGAAGGCACCGTCACTGGAAACAAGCTGCACGGCAAGCACCCGCAGGGATCCCGCGCCCGTCACGGCGGCGGCGCACTCACGGTCCGCTTCGAGATGCCCTTCCCCGTTTGGTGCGAGGGCTGCCCCCAGGAGACCCTCATAGGCCAGGGCGTGCGCTTCAATGCCGTCAAGCGTCGCGTCGGCAACTACCACAGCACACCAATCTTCTCCTTTGCCATCAAGCACCCCGCATGCGGCGGCGACATTGAGATCCGCACGGATCCGAAAAACACAGATTACGTCGTTGTCAGCGGCGGCAGGCGGAGGGAGCCTGGGCTCAGGAGTCAGGAGGGTGAGAGTCTTGTATCGGCGGCGGATCTAGCGAGGGCGAGCCTAGCGTCCATCGACGAGGCCAGGGGTGAGGTCAAGGACGAGAAGGCCAGGGAGGCCGCGTTTGCAAAGTTGGAAAAGACTATTGCGGACAGGGCAGCTCTCGCCCGCTCAACAAGCCGCGTCGAAGAGTTGGTGGACGTGTCGGCTCGGGCGTGGGACGACCCGTATTCCCGAAACTCGGAATTGCGAAAGACATTCCGTGCAGGGCGCAAAGAACGGGAGGCCATGGCCGTCAGCGACGAGGCTCTCAAGGACAAGATGAGCCTGGGGGACGAGGTTGTCCTTGGTCCGGAGACCGACTACGACAGGCGACTCGCCGCTCTGATGGATTACGGCAGTACCGACGGTGCCCGTGAAGGCGCCCGGGACGTCGCTGAGCTGGCCATGAGCAAGCCACTTTTCAGGGAGTCGGGACGTTCCGCAAGCCCAGCACAGTCCTCCAAGCCCAGAGAGAAAGGTAGGATTGGCGACCTGGGTGAAACGCCGCGGCGGGAGAAGCCTCGGATGCTCAAGGCAGATATTTCCAAAGAAAAGACACGAGACGGTCTCATTGGCGCGATCGCCCTGAACCAGAGGACGGCCAAAGATCCATTCTTAGAAGGTCTTTGGAACGAAAAACCCAAAAGACAACATATCATACCCGGACTCAAGCGAAAGCGGGATCCTCTCGTAGATGCCAGCAGCGACGAAGCTGCCAGGATTTCAGCCCATCCCCCAAAGCCGCCACAAGAAGTTTTGGCCAGGGCGGCGTCGCCCGCCTTGGTGATCTACGACTCGGACCAAGAATAATAGCTCACGCTTTGCTGGTAATTATTCACTTTCGATTTGCTACTTATGATACCCAGATAAAATCGTTTCATTGAGTCAGGCGTCCTTTCCGACCTTAAAAGGTCGTATTTAGAAACCGTTGCCGGTTGATACTCTACCGTAACCAAAACCAAAGAGAGTCGAGAATTCGTATTCCATTTTCACTTTCTGGCCCTCTGCTTGTGCGCGCCTGGTCGAGCAACTACAAACGCCGCAAAGGCTTTATGAGCGATGCCCCACGATCGTACAAGACTTATCTACCAGTTGCAGAGCCAGCGGCGCCAGATCGGCAGCTCTTTCTCCGCGGACCGGCCCTGGTTTGCCTGAGCTTTCAAATCGCCATCGTCTGAGATGGTCTCGCTAATTCGAGCAGGACTCTCAACTTGTGCGGATTGGGACGCAGCGAGTGACTTGATGGTTATGCTGAAGTCGCCCTCTTGCTTTTCAAAAAAGCTGCGTCACCAATATGCAGTTAGTAAGTAGCAGGAACAACAATACTGCAGGTCTTGAGCTCATTTTGTATGGCTCTGTACGTACCTTCTCATCATAAAGGAGATCCGCTTGATGTTGGCCAGATCAAGTTTCGCATCTACCGGACGGCCTCTGTAGGTGGGCTTGAACTGATCAATGGGCATTTGCACCTGCTTCCTTTCGCCCACCTTGTCGCCATCTCCCAGCGCAATAAAATCATACTCCCAACTGACAGTGCTCTGCTCCTGACCATCCGGTCCGGTGGGCAGAATCTCGTTTTTGAGCGTAAGCGTATACGTCTTATTGTCGGCAGGAACCACGACATCTGCAATCAAGGCACACACGCCGGTCAGATCCACTAGAAAGGGATCAACCGTGCGCTGGGAAGCGAAGCCCGCGCCGCCAAGGGTCTTGGTGTCGAGGGTGCCACTGAAGGTGGCAGCCGTGCGGTCGGCGTTGACGGTCAAGTGCGAGACTGAACTGCCTCCGCGGACACGATCGTCGACAGCGGTGAACCCGGCCTCATCCCAAGGTCTGTGTGGCGTTGCGTTAGCTTCCTGCACGAAGAACGGGTTTGGAGACGGAAATAGAGAACGCGGAGTAAAGAGATGAATTATGTGTTGCGTGAGTCAGGCGACGGAACCTCCGCGCTCGCGCTTCGGCGTTAAAAAAACAAAACAATATGGAAAAGCGCGGAAGATTGAGTTGAGCATATTAGTCGTTGCGCGTTTGCTCATCCGATAGCCGGAAATGATATAGAAAATAACCACATGGGTACGATGCGCTTGCAGAGGCAGTACGATTCAGGGCCTGGAAGAGGCTAGACTGAGCCAAGGGCTGCAGAATCGGATTTTGTCGAATTTGGAGTATGGGGAAGATGGAGTAAGCCAGACGACAGAAAACGGTATGAGCATGAGATGAACACCACAGAGTATGGCTGTTCTAGGCCTCGAGACAAAACGTTGGAGATGAATGGCAAAACGGAGACTCGTCGGAAGAATATCAAGATTTGTGCCAGATATGATTCTGCCATTGGGCTCAAGCATGCAACAAGGCCAAATAATTGGAGAAAGACTTGGCCAGGCCAGGCCAGGAACCGCACGAGATATTATGGAACACCAAGAAAAAAAAAAAAAAAGAAGAAAAAAAGCTCAGACGTACTTGTCACCACCAAAAATGTATCGGTTCTCTGCCATGATGGACATGGCCAAGCTCCAGTCGAGAAGCAGGAGGACTGCGGACCAGGCCGCTCGCATAGAGATCTGTCCGTCTGGGCTGTGGTTGGTCGACAAGGGATCTATCTGTAGCGACGATAAGCCAAGTCCGTTCGGGGGCCAAAGACTAGGCTGAGCACCAACACCGCAGTCCAAGCTCGTTTTGGTAACCTTTAACTCCGGCTTGTGCGGGCATGCCCACCAAGTGCCATCATGTCAATAATCGTCATCCCGAACCAAGGATCCCGAATCGCGATAGGCTACTGTTGATAGCCTCCGGTCACAAAACATACCACGGTCAAAGGAGGGGCGTGTGCACCTTCTTCCTCACCGGACCGCAGGGGGGAAGGACGGTGATTAAACACGAGGTACCCTAAAGTTGGCAGGATTGGTTGCCTAGAGAGCCGCAGATCCGATTGTTGAAAAGATTCGGTAGCGCTACTGACGATATCGCCGAAGGATGGTGGAGCGAGCGGGCAAGAAAATCAATATGATGGGAACAATAGAGACAAGAAAGAAGCTGGCTGGCTGGCAATCCGATATTGCCGTGGCCGCGTCAAGCGTTGAAAAGGCATGGAAAAAACAAACCAAAGCCAATGTTTAAAGTTTGAATGAATGCACGATGACGGGATCGACACCCCACTCAGCTTAAGTCATTCATTTTCAAGCCCGAAAGCAGCTTGGAGGAGGGACAGTCCGCCCCTGCCCTGACAGCCAGGCGCGGGGACAGTACAGCACAGCAAGGCGGCAGGCGAAACCTTGCCTGACTCGGGGATCGAATTTTTCGTTGGCCTTGGCATCGCGCCCTGGGTTAGGTGCAACAAAACACGATTCTGTGCGGTTATCGCGGCTAAGCACGGATATCTGACATGCACTGCAAAACACTTTCGTCTCTTGTTTCACAAACACCTTAATTCTGAACTTCACATGTCCACTTTGGCATGTTTTCACCGGACGGAACAAGAGGGGGAGGAAAACCACACAGGGTAACACCGAAGAAAATGACCCTTCGTCGCATTTACCATGTAGATGTGCGTAGATGTGCGTCGATGCGCGCAGTCTAGGCGCATCTTTGATCTTGATGAGCACTTTACTTGCCTGTGATATGCGATATCTGGCGGCGGTTCCGATTGCCTCAAACCGTAAACTAGGATGAGTAGCCGTCTAGAAAGATGGAACAACCTGCTTTTACCTTGTATTTCTTATTCTTCGTGTGAAATCTTATTTCTACTAAACTTCTTGTGCCAGAGGTGGCGCTATTAAATATGGCCGAATTAAGTCTCGGTGTACGACCGTTTTTTTTTCTTCTCTCAGGTCCTGGCGCGACACGCAGGCCCTCTAGCGCACGAGGCCAGGAGCCGCATTCATGTAATACTCATCCCATCGTCCGGCGCACGACTCGATTAGAATGAAGGAACTCTGCCTGGCCTAATGTGAACAGAGTTTCGTCTAGTCCGGCTCACCACCCCTTGAACCCTGAAAGAAGGTCCTGTCAGAGAAGGGATTTTTGACTTTTGCTTGTAATTATAGTCTAGATCGTAGGGCTGGAAAAGGAAAAGAAGGAAGCTACTGTTCCCCGACATGAGGTGAGAACCTAAGATGAACCTAATCTTTGGGGGGTTTTTTTTTGGGGTGTTGCGCACTCATCCCTCATGTTATTCCCGCATTAACTCCTTCGTATTTGCGTATGCGCCGATAAATAGGGGTCTTTTTAGCGACTCACTCATCCAGAATATTGATTGCGCGGCTTTGGATTGGTAAGCGTGCCCCCAAAACAGAACGACTCATTCTCCTACAGCCGGGACCCATCGGTTCGCGGAGCGAACATGAAAACGGCGCCGGTCCGGTCCTAAGGTGTTCATGGCGATGCATTCGTCAGGCCCTGGCGGGTGAGGACTTTTCCGGGCAACTCCGCATGGCATGCTACGTGGGATCATAGTTCGCATATCGATGTTAGCTGTCACAGTCTCGGACGATTGAGACTATGATGTATACTTGCTCAGTGGACACGGCAAAGTCCCAATGAAATTCAATGGTGAAATGTCTTCAAAAAAAAAAAAAAATCTTGGTAAACATGAGGCTCAATTCAATTGACGGTCGGGCCCCCTTTACGTACCAGCTTGCCTGGCAAGCCTAGATATCCATGCCTCGAATTTCAGGCTATGCTGGTCGGATTATTCTGACAGACTCCTGTTGCAAAAGACGAAATGTGTACGGTATTCACCTAGGAAGCTGTAGAAATTTACACAGCGTTTCAGCCTGCCCAATCTAATTTTAACAGTGTCCCTCCAAAGCTATTGACCTACTTCATATCTATCCATTTGATATTACTAATTAGTCCAGGTAGAAACCCACTCCGGGTCGCCGGCTATCGCACTTTTTGTTCTTTACCCCACCTTCCTCGTGGATTCTGGAGAACTTAGGACCGTTTCAATGGTACGACTATGACCGTGCTTCAAAAGCCGAAATTATGTTCGCTCATTATAACCCATAACTCCGTATGGTGTCGGCCGCTGCAAAGAAAGGGGCGATATGCGTGGTACTTGTTTTCAAACTGTTATTCCACATTCAGGGTTGGCTTTTCACCTCGGGCGCTTAATTGCGGCCTATCCAAATTTAGTAATTAGTCTGGCAGTCCAGTTGTAGTGTCCTGGCTTGGCTTTTTGCCTTGCTACAACATACCAACCTACGTCCAGCTAGCGCTATTTTGAACTTGGCCGCCCATTTAAGCCCTCTAAAATTAGCAACATGCATTTGAGTGAATCCCACGAATCCTCAAAAATATTTACAAAGTACCACTCAAATACGAACAACGGTACTTTGTAAGAAGGCAAAACATAGTCTTGGCATATTCAACACCACGCGGTGCCTTACAATGGATACCCGTGCCTCATATCGGACCCTCGTCTCTCGCTCCCTGGAGATTTTGATAAAACGGCAAGGCACAAACGTTACACGACAAGGTCATGCGACAGAATTAATCCTGGACACAGTAAACAGAGGACTCCTAATGATGGACATCAACCTCTTAGGCCCGACCCAAGCCGACGTTTTCCTTAAATCCGCCTTTTCCCCGGAGGGACGGCCACCCTTGTTGTTTCTTCTGTGGAGAGGAATGTGAAAGGATGCGGCGTGGCCAATCAGGATGGGCCTGGCGGTGGTGGGGGTACCGGTTCTGGGAATCCGCCGTTCGTTTCGGGGCGCCTCATTTCTCTTTTTGCGCCATTACGAATGCTGCCAGTTCACGAGCCTTTCTAGATTGACCTTTGGTAATGGGACAGCCTTCCCATCTGCTACAATCGTATTTTTTTTTCTTGGTTTTCTTGTGTGGGTTGTCTCATCGCTGCTATTTGTCGTCTATTTTCCCAACTACTCTGGAGCCCAAAAAATACAGGATGCCTTGATGAGGAACAGAGGAGACAGAAAGGGAAGAAAAAGACAGTCCAAACGGGATATGCCGTCCAAACCACCACCTGTAGATCGATTCCATACGCGTATTCTACCTTCAAAGGCCGAACACTAGCGCCTAGTGGGTCGCCAAGGAGCCCCCAAGCTTCTGACGAAGTACCTACTCCCGTGGGAGATAAGAGGAGACAGAGACAAGGGGAGGAAGGCTGGAGAATAGAGAGGATGAAGTGTACTTTGCATGGTACAGTATTATCATTGACCCGCCAAGAGGAACAAAAGTCCTCCAAGGCTCTTGGTCTGCACCGTTTTCCCGTCGGAGCTACGCCCGTTCGGGACCGAACGATTGGCGCGTGTGGAGCATGGAGGCTTGTGAGGGTACTTTCCTGCAGGAAGCAAAAAAAGGGTGGGTATCGGGTGCTGGACCCGCGCAAGGGGGGCCCATGGTATATGCATATCTGTAGGTACCTTACCTAGCAAAAGCTAGGTACGGAGCACTTGGTACGTGATGGGCAGTAGGGACGAGGCAAGGCAGCAGCGGCTGAAATCCCCAAAGAGCAACCCCCCGGCTCCATGTGGGCGATTGNNCCCCCCTCCGCCCACGCAAGCCCCGTCCAAAGAAACAAAGTTGAGAAGAGGTTCAAGGTTCAAGGCAAGCATGTCCGTTTTTTTATTTTTCTCTCTTTTCTTGCGCTGGCAGCTCGGCCGAGATCAGCTTATTCAGGACATGCATGAGAATCTTTTTTAGGTTTGTTCATCACTGACAAGGGCAACGGATTTGACCGTGATGTATAACCATGATTCGAAACTTGCGATAAACCGTTGTATGATGATTCAAAAAGTCTCTCTCAGGAAGCTTTTCTAGGAGGGATGTCGAAGCGAGGGGAGGGATTGAGCTGCTGGTATGCTAAGACTTTTTTTCGGCAGAGTATTGGGTGCACGCACGTGGCGCTTGTGACGGTCCTGCCGGTCATCGATTTGCTATCCGTCTCACGGGTGAGATTCTTAAAAACAAAAAACAATTTTCTTCTGTGGTAAATCCCTAGAGCTTGCTCCAGGTACATACATGCGTTAATCGGTTTCTCATGTGGTTAGAACCCAATTATGAAGAAGATTTATGAAATATATAGAGCAGAAACAAAACAAAAAAGAGAGGGCTAAAAAAAATATCACCTGTAAACAAGCAAGTCAATTGGGATAGAAGCAACCGTCTCATCGGACTAACCCCACGACTCTAGACGCACGGCAACGCGCCAGCTGGCGGAACCCCTCGAGGATCTGAACCCTCCATCCGAATTACCTTGTTGGTCGGCGAAGACCGTCCTCGATCCAAACTCTCGTCGTAATCTCACCAGTTTTCCGCCCCTTTGCATCGGATGGCTTGCCACCACTTTGTTGACTTTGCATGACAAGTAGCCATAATTAACTCATCACCAATCTACGTCTAGTAGTCACCTTGAGCTTCGTTGGAACGGTGAGCCCGACAAAAAAAAAGAAGTGAGAAGTGGTGAACAGAAAGAAAGAATGCATTGTCTTTCTATATTGGATTGAAGACCTATGAATACCAGAATAAAAAGTATAGCCAAAAATAAAAACCCGAAATCCCTTTCTTCCTGAAGATGGTAAATAAAAAATCCGTGTTCCGATCGCAGAGTGACCTTTTTGAAAAGAGTATATCCCTGATACAGAATGGAGGTGACAAAAAAGTATGTAACAAGAATCGAAAGGGTGCACCAAAAAGTGCCCAAAAGTTACCCGGGATAAGGTGGTAATCTGCGCCATCGCTGCCTGGGAAAGTACAAGAAAAAAGAAAGAACAAAAAAAAAACGATCCGATCGTCATGATGCATTGCAAAACAACAAAAAAGAGTAAGAAAAAAAAATACCAAAATAAATCATCGACCGCGCCATCAGAACAAGCAATTAAAGCAAGTTAAATCATGGCCAGTGAGGCAGTGAAATTTGTTGTTGTTTTTGTTTGTTGTTTTTGTTTGTTGTTTTTGTTTGTTGTTTTTGTATTTTTGGTTTGCTTTTTCTCCCCCGCTTATTGCTGGATCATGCCCGGAGAAGCAGGCATCGATAAAGGAGTGGTCGGATACTCGTAACCAGAGTCTGAGCAGCTGGTTGAGTGGTCGAATCCGTGCGACAATGGTGGTGTCTGATTATGAAGTCGACGATCAGCCTCGGGGTTCTTCTCATCGGCGAGGCGGGGCGGGATGATAAGAAAGAGAAGCAGGAAATTTTGTTTGCAGACGAGGCAGGAAAGGTTGTGGAGGAGGATATGATGAAGTGGAGCGAGACTCGCGAGAGGCACTCACATGAGGATTCGAGTTGTCGTATGGCGCGGCTTGGCTGACTTCGATCCCCGGCATGTAGCCATAGTTGCCCATGTAGGGCGACATCTCCTCGCCATAACTAGGCTCCCGCTTGATGGCATCGCTGAAGTGTGTCATTGGAGGCAAAGTAACCGGGACCGTTGTCGGCACCAAGTATTCGCCGGTCGTGTAAGGCGGAGAAGTTGTGGCGCCGTATGGGAGCATCATGTCCTCAGGGGGCGGGTAGGTGTAAAACAGCGAGGGCGGGCTGTGGCTGCGGTCCCGCTGCTCTGATGCATACGGCTGTGCGAACAGAAGCTCATCATCAGGGTTCATGGGAGGAGTAAATTGCTCGGGGTAGGTCTTGGGAGGCGAGAGAGCAGCAGGCGGTGGTGAAGACTGCTGCTTTGCGGCCTTCTTTGGAGAGCGAGCCTTGCTGCCGCTCTTGGTGCTGGCCTTGGAGGTTGTGGTGATTGTGCTCTTCTCGTTGCCGTCGGTCGAAGCACCGTCCGAAGATCCGGCACGCCTCTCGAGGTCCTCCAGTCTCCTCTTGAGCTTCTTGCCTGCAAGTGAAGAAACGAACCATGTTAGTAAAAGAAAGAATTGTCCCTCATGATCCGAAAACGGGTCACTTACGGTAGTTGCGCTGGGCAATGCGGTTTTGTATCCTCCTGCGCTCGGCAAGGTCGGAAATCTTGGTCCAGTCCTCATCCGGGTTGGCTGAAGCGCTAAATGCGCTGCTGGTTCCCGAGTATTGCCTAGGAGCCGGAGCGGGCGCGTAGGCGGCGTAGTGGTGGTGTTGGGGCATGGCAAACATGTTGACGGGCGGTGGCAGCTTGCCCGAAGTGTCTTCTGGGTTGTAGTAGTGGTGGGACATACGCGAGGCGTCGTAGTAGGACTCGTGAGGATCGAATGTGGTGGGAACAGCAGGATAGAGATGACTGATCATGGGAGCAACTCTAAGGGGGTAAAGCTGATGTAGGATGAGGAAGTGATGATAGTTTTATAAAAACCAACGAGTAGACCTCTTTGTATTTGTTTCGAACCGGTTTGCTGTGTGATGGTGGTATAGCATCTTTCGAGATTTGAATCCTTTGCAGCGGGGGGAATGAGGCACATAAATATCCAGCGACAGGTTTACCAAAGGTGGGAGAGGCGTGGGCGCAAGAAGGTCCCATCGCAGCAGGCGTGAAGCAAGCGAACCGCACCCGCGCTCGCGGAATCAACACCAAGGGGGACCCCTTGTATGGGGGGACTCGACTTTTGGCAGCGCTCGATACACCCCTCCTCTATGAGAGATGCGATGCGAGCCTGTGCATCCCGCCATTTTCTACACTCCCCCGTGGTGGTGTGTGGTGTGGGAGACATTAGCCAAAGACAAGCCTTGGAACCAGGGTAGGGTTGTAGCCTGGTATTGACCAGCTAAGTCTATCCCAGCCCTGCGCAGCTAAAGAATGGCTTGGGGACTGGGGTGTGGGTGTGACCAAGAAACGGGAAGAAGGCGGAGACTGTGGTTTGGGGTCAATTTGGTCCGGAGTTTTGCTGCATCAAGCTACTTTTTACATACCGGAACTGTTCTGCATGCTACC
>NC_043743.1:2184470-2200306 GCF_004337985.1 Pyricularia pennisetigena
TTTTTTGCTAAGCTAAGGTCCTATCGCACATAGTTTTGTGTACTTGTTTATCCTTGCTTTGTGCCCTTCGCCTCCGGACTTGGTGCGGATCTTCCGAAAGCCGACTTGTTTGCACACTCGAGGTCACTAGCCGCGGACGGGGATGGATTTCGGCTGCCTGCTAAACTTGACATCATACCAAAATTCCAAAGCCATCTCATACCTACCATATCACTATACATACATGGTAGTGAGGGAAGAGTAAGTTGAAACCAAACGGTGAAAAGAAAAGTTCCCCAGCATCCTAAGACTATCACACTAAAGCTAGAATCTCCAACAGTAAGCCGCCACCGCACCAGGCTACGCACCTCATAGGGCTGGGGCTGTACCAACTGCTGTGCGTCCGCACCGCACAACGGTTCAAGATTCTCCAATCCCAGAGAAATCCATAGGTTCCGAAGCGATCGGTGGCTAGGTACTATTTTGGGGGCTAATTAGCATTCCGTACACCAAAGTCGCAACCTTTTCTGTAATTGTCGATGATCCATTGTAATTATTCTATCTGTAGCAGGATCCGCTCATTCAATTATGAGTATTTGATGCGGACCACCGTGGATCTAACTCAGGCCTCTCCCGTGATCCCTTTGTCATGTTTCCCAGTGTTCGCCAAGCCGCCAAACCTGGGTCCTGGTTGAAATTCGTGATTTGACGAGTGGGACCGACGGTCCGTCCCTGGTATCAATAATCTAAATCATGGCGACAAAAAAAAAAGAAAAAGAAAAATGATGGGGCGGGCACCTTTGATTCTCCTAAAACTTCAATTAAATACAAGTCAATGATACGTTAAATACGCGTATACAAAAGCCCCCAATATTGTAATTATCTCTTGTCCCTGTCAAAATCGCCGAGTTCACAGGGTACTTGGTCTAAGCCCCATCTTGAACAAGGGTAGATTTGGTCAACTCCACGTCAGATTTTACGTATCCCCCAACCTGATTCCAAATATCCAGCCTCACCACTATCACCAGTCGGAGCGGGCTGTCTACCGAGCAGCACATTGGTTCGTGTGGTATGTGGGTAGGTAGCTATGCTGCGCACTGCCTTCGAGCAAACAGTCCTAATCCAGTAACGTCCTACGGCCTCCTTTCCGTCCAACTGGCACCTCCAACTCGGAGTCCTGGGGTAAGCGTGGAGGGAGGGGAAACTTGCCCTGTCGGGACACGCATATCTAGGCAAGTAACGTTCAACGAGTAAGAAAGGGCTCAGCGTACATCTTGGGGGCCAGGAGAGACCCGGCATTCTGGCCACTCAGGAAGTAGAAGAAAAAGGAGGCCAGAAGCAGGTACACGACGCTGCGTTAAGAGGTAGGGTGTGGGCTTGGCCGCGGCAGCATTGACCAACCAAGGATAGCAGCAGAGCGTCCGCATATGCAGGCTGATGGCGGCAAAGGGGAACCAGGGCAGATCTGGCCCGAACAAGCGCTTCCTCCACCCAGGAAGCTTGCCCGATGTGGGAACAAGAAACGAAGAGGTGGACGAATATAGCAAACCAGGTGGCCAGGCCACCTCTTGCTGCAGTGTTGGGTATGATGAATCCTCCTGACCCCTAATTTGTGTGTTGATGTTTGTATGTTGAGATTAGCCATATTTGATTCCCATCCAGGTCCTGACGAGGAAACTCGCCTTGCATTTTTTGGTTTCGCACCATCATCAGGATCGGCCTAGAGAGCGAGCCCTTGCCCCTGCATTGATCCAGCTCTCTTATTGTGACCTTTCTCGGTCAGGCTGAGGCTCGGCATATGGGGACTGTACACAGATGAGACGGCGGAGTTCTACCACTGGGAGGTTCGTTATCAACTCGCGGATATCAAGTTGTCAGTGGATCGCATTTGACCGGAGCTGAAGGGCAATCCCCGGGTCCGACGAGCCGGAGGCAGACTTGGGGGGTGTCACCGTTTCTCAAGGCTGTGGAGATATATTTCATATACGGCTATTATACGCATGTGTATCCATAATCAGCATGTCACAAATAGACCGACCTGCAGCTATCAAACGTTGCATGTCATGGGTGGAGAGGAGATTGCCGGAGGAGCAAGCTGACAAAACGGCGGGAAGGAGCAAATGGTAGAAACCTTAGTTTCTCACCTTGATTGGCGGGTAACCCTTTCACCTCATTATTGGGTTGTTTTTTTTTTCTTCCTTTGTGTTGATACCATTCGGTTAGTTCACGTACGACGGTCGCGGCAGGCAAAGTGGGCTGGGGGCGTGAAGGATGGTGACCTGCAGGGCTGCATCATTCGAGAAGAAAGAGCGATCTTCCCCACACCACCACCCATCAGCGTGCATCGCAAGCGTGCGTCCAGCAGGCTAATTTTGTCCACATTAGACAAGTTTTTGCCCATCCAAACTGGGTTAATTGCACTAGCTTCAATCTTTCCCAATATTGCCGTGGTTGCAACGTGGTGGTCGGCGCGGGTGTGCACCAATGAGAAGACGGTTGCTGCAGCATTCGAGATTCTATTTTTACATCTACTGGGTCACTCATGTCGGTCGGCCGTTTTGCGCGACAAAAATACCAACCTACCTGCAATTTTAGGGTCGCTCTGAGTGGATAAATCAAGCGAACGCACTCAAAGATGGAATCAAAATAGAATCAATGGTACTGATGTAAATATGCGGTGGCTTTTGTCCGGTGACTTATTGACGTTGTTCAATTGCTTTCCTCAAGCTGCTGATCCAGTCGAGTAGACGATCATATAAATGGGTCTTTCTCCACTGCCCAGGGTCAAAAACAACATTGGACGGAAAGGGTTCCTGAGAGGGGCGTGTGTTTGGACGGTCAGTCTGGGGGATTTCAAATCTGCGTAATTAGGGATCCCTGCCGATTAGCCAGCCCTATAAGTCGGGTAGTTGCTACCAAGCCTACCTTACTTAGAGAGGCAAGTATTAAGGTCGCGCGGGAAGAACCCATTTTTATTTACCTTGCACCGTTTCTAATTGGTGCACACTTCGGTTCTCTCGTAGTTTGGCCTGTCAATTCAATTGATTAGAGACCCGGAAGTTAAATTGCTGAGCAGCTGTCACTACAACCTGTCGTACAGTAAGTTGCAATAGCCAAGCCAAGGCAAGACATCATGCCTACCGTATTGACTCACGAGTTTCCTTACTATCGGAGTTTAGCGGGTGTTCTAAGTAAGGTTTGAATCCTGTAAAAGCTTGGTTAATACTTAATAGGATGCCGTAGATTCACCGGTGGCTAGGTACGCAACAATTAACGATTTACAAGCGAAGACCTGATGGGATTTGTACCAAACAATAAGATTTTACCGTATTATTCCACGTGCCCAAGTGCCGGAAGTTAATTAGTATCCATCAACAATTCTCTACAGTGGTACTATGTATCTTATTGTCAGCGTAAGCAGGAGTAGAAAAAGTAACCTTTTCACTGCTACCTTGTCGTAGTTAGCGATGTTGGAGCCCAGGCTTGCCCCCACAACAGCAAAGCGATCGCAGGGGGCTCGACGATAATCAGCACCGCAGCACCACAAATGTCCCTGTAAACCCTTTGGATCCATTCCCACCAATCATAGAAGGCCGGGCGTATTGATGATTACTAGACTTGTTTGAAGTGCCGGAGATAATACCTCGCCATGTGTCAAGCAAGAGTCGAAAGTGGAGTTTATCAACCAGCGTGCGGATCTGCATCATTTTTACTGCTGTAACCTCCCCCAGGCAGCCTGGAAAGTACCTGGGAACAGCATATCAGCGGGCCGTAAATATTTGCACTCCACCCATCCTGTCCCCGGAGCACCGGAGCTAAGTTGAGTCTCCGGCCTGGGTCGGTGGTTGCATTAATAAAAAAAAAAAAAAGCCAGAAAAAAAAAACCGTATGAGTCAATTCCGGTTGCGGGCTTGGCTTGTTGAGGTGGGTGCTTTGATAGGGACAGGACTCCTTTTACTTGTTTTACCAAAAGACGATTTTTGGGTTTGTGATTTGCTGACAAAATTCCCTTTTTTTTCAGTGCTTACAAACTCATATACACACCGTCATCTTATCTTGCATATTTACAAATGTCTCGACACGTAGGGCTGAGAAAAGGTATTAGGCCAAGTCTTCTGTATTGCACCGTCTCGTGGTGGAGGATGCTTAAGGCAGCAACTTTGTATGTTTTACTACTTGTACTTTTTGTTCTGTGTTAGTGTACCCCCAAGCCACATTATGTTTGCAATAAGTGAGTGGAACTGTTTCGGGATTTGTATACAGGCGTCCTTTTATTTTGGTGCCTGCTCTGATCACTTGTTGTACAGTCGGGCTTTCTGTGGCTCAGCTACCCAAGCTTCAGACCCGTTTCTTGGCGTTGTTTGTACTGTATGCAGTAAAACAGCCACGCACAGCCCCTTGGATTTCTCCACATCTCCACCTTCAATCAGCCCCCGGCCGGTTCGACCCCAGTTGCTAGGCAGAAGGATTTCAACCCTAATGTTGTTTGATGTAACCATTCTCAGGTTAGTGGCTCCACTGATATTTTACTATGATGGTTCTCCGCCTTGATAAGCATCAAAAATTATCCTCCAAGACCCCTTACCATCGCCAGAGGGGAATCTCGGCGCCCTTCTACATCCTGGGCGATATGATACCATTGGTTGATATCCCGACATGTCTTCATCTCCTCGCCATGCCAAGCCGCTCGTCGGACCGTACCACCGCTTGGTGGATCCCACGTGTCGCCTAGTATCCTTGTTACCAGCTAGATATGTCTGCAATTGTGTGTAAGGTATCCATCCAAGCACATATTGACGAGGAAAGACGTACGGTAGCTATACACTTCTATCCAGTTTGCGGATAAGCCAAAAGCCGAGATTGGTTGCTTGCTCTGCAGCATCTCGGCAGCAGGCCCTGCCAGTATATTGCGGCACAGTTATGGATCCTTGTTCGCTGGATGGCGCCTCAGGCAAACACATGGCCTGTCAAGCAAAGCCTCAGTAAGAAAGCCACTAGGTCTGCACTTGCCATGGACAAACAGAACTAGCCAAGGACGCTCGTTGGCTGAAGCAGTGGGGGAGGGAAGCCACAAAACGCCATGTTTAGTGGCTTGGTATGAGCTAGACTACAGTAGAACATAGGGTAAGGTCTAGTGCTAGACTAGTGCCTGTATCTGATGGTCTCAATTGGAAGCAGATGATCCTTTCGGCACATTGGAGCGCAGGAATCTGACATGCGGATAGTAAGTCGTAGGAGGATTGGTATCGCAGCCAAACATATAGGAAATGTTCTAGAGAAAGAAAGAAAGAAAAAAAAAAAAACTCGTGCTGTGCCACCCCAAAGCCGTCGTTTCACGGCCTCTTACAGCTCCGAAGGAGGCATTGACAGACACAATCACATCTCAACACCGCCTGCCGACGTGTTTTTGATCCTGTTGGATTGCTGTAGAAGAGGGTGTGTGGCACGTTACCTTGCCTTTGAATGGTCGGTTTGCTGCAACTGCGTCTCAACGCACTGCACTGCGCTGCACTGCATGGGCAAAACAAGACGATGAAAAATCAAGACGGAGAAACAAGCAGAGCGATGCTAGATCAAGGCTTCTGTGCATTTTTCTCTCGCGTGTAAAGGCAAAAGACGAAAGAAAGCGCTTCATTCGGAAGATGCATCTACATCCTTTACCCCCACCTGTGCCTGCAGCTAACGGGCCAAGCAAGAAACGTGCGCACAGTCGATCGGACACTGCTTGACCGATAACTGCGCGTTATGGGCTGCAGGTCGGAGGCTCGGTCTTGTCGTCCGGAACTTAATGCTCGATGATGTTGTTTTTTCGTTAAAAAGAGTACAAAGGGACTCGTAGAAAAGAAAAGCGACGCATGCAAGCCCCTTGCTGCATCATGGAGAATCGGATGAGACTGTAGAGGCAGGAGATTCCATACGGCAAGGTGTTGACGATGTTCACGGATCTTTCGTACCACAACTCGCTTCAATACCCGGCGGTGGGTAAGCAGGAAGTACCTACAGATTGGTCAAGCTACTTATCAAAAACTAGCTGCAGACTTTTGGTCTCTTCAAATTTGAGAACTTGAAAATAAAAAGGTGATACCTGATTTCAGAATGCTATTCTTTAATTTACATAATATTGATACTCTCTCCTTCCGACGTGCTCATCCTTGTATGAGATCTCAAGCTACAAATCTGAAGCTTGTAGGAAACAAAAGAAACTACAAAAGAAACCAACGAATGTCATTCCAACCCCCCCACAAGCCGCCATCAGCACCTTACCAGACTGACGGGAGCGCAGGGACCCGCCAAGCTCGCGCGGTCGGATTTCTCCAAGCCCAGGCCAAGCCTACCGTTTTTCCTTCACCAAACAAGTGAAAAAAAGAAAAGAAAGAGAAAAAAAGAGAGATGGGGGCACAAAGCGTGAGCGCGGACCATGTCTCGGCAAAGGACAAAAGAGGCGCAAAACTGGTTCGGCGACTTTTTCTTTCTACGCCAAGCTGAAAAGGACAAAGAAGTGTCCGAGGAACGCTTCAGGGCTTACTTTTTTTTAATCCCCTGGCTACCCCTTGCCAGGCATGGGGGGTCTGGCTCGTTCGGACCGTTTTCAACGGCGCAAAACGGGCTACTGGGCGAGGCTAATAAACGTTGGTGCTGAAGAGCATCGTCGCTTCGCACCTTGGTTTAACGCCGATATCAAAGGAGCCTATTAAGTCCGATATGTCGTACTGGGCCTGGGGATAGCAGACACCTAAGTGGCCTACCTAGGTAACTATGCAAATGTGGGTAGGTTGCTATCCAGGTAATTGCCGTGGGGAGCATTCAGACTTCAGACAAGGGATGATGCTAGTATCATTCACAATGATTCATCAGCAGGTATGTACACCAAGATAACAACAGAGCGCTTGTATTTGCCTTGACTGCAAGGGCTCAGAAGTAGACTACTGCTAGAATGGAAGTCTACATGAGCATCCAGACCGTTTATGGTTCCGTCTGCATAATCCCCTCGTTTGTACATCATTCCCGTTGTGGTCTTGATCTTCAATTAACCCAAAATGCAATTCTAGACCAGAGCATCCTTGTTGACTAATTTGCTTCCTCGTATTTTGGCGGGTCGACTTTTTGTCGCTTGAGAATCAGTATTCACGCTAGTTAAAACGTAACCCTTGCTCAGAAGCTGGGGGCCAGTGGCTTGGAGAGAGATATCATGACATGGAAGGGTTGGAAAGCTGCCATTTACCTGTTCGATTGCGGTGGGGGGGGGNNAGAGAGAGAGAGAGAGAGAGAGAGAGAGAAGGGATCGCAAGGACGAGCATCGTGGAGTCTTGACCGATGATCCGAAAAGGAAATCATCGTTGCAGACAATGATTGGCAGAGTCGGACGAATACCGAAAGGAATCTTGCGCGGGAGACCCTGTCATTGGCTCGGTCTGGCCTTTTTGTCGGTTTTGCATTGATTATAGGTACTTGTTAATCTTAGAGGGAGGATTCGAATGCCACACCAATACCTGTAGGGCTGGTCTGGTCTGATCTTCCTGGCTATTGTTTTGGGGGCCAGGAATGGCCGCTTTCTCCACGTTTGTGCCCTAGGCTTACAGGTGATTTACTGCCGAGTTTACCTGCTGCTGCACAGATCAGAATGCAATCCGTCTAGAATTTCTTATTTGTGGGAGCGGGCAGATAAAGCTTGGTCGAAAAGGGGCACATCTTGCGGGTTGGGATTTGTTTTTGGGGGCGAAACAATCTAAAATCGCACTTGCCAGCAGATACCCTGACTTTTCCTTAGTCCGGGGGGCCGCTGCAAATTTGGTAATGATACGTTGCCCTTTTTTTTTTTATCTTATTTTATTTTTTTCTATTTCCCAAGTACACCATCGTGGGCAATATATGAAAAGTCGGGAAACCGAAATTCTGGTGTGCCTGAGTGCATATCAACTGCCTAGACCAGACGACCTCTGGAGATACCGGCAAAAGAGCGGCAAGTGTCAAACGGCGGGCCGTGATGCGGTGCGAGTATGCGTGAGATCTGTAGGGAGGTGTGGGGGTGTGCATGGTGTGAGTGAGTTTTGAGTAATGGAGACGAGATATTGGCAACATTGCTTAGAAATATACGGGACTTACATATCTTGGGTACCCACCTACCCACCGCACTGGTTAAATTTAACTATCTGATTATCATGACACGCGAAGAGCGATGGTGCGAGCACTCATACTACGCACCTCAGATACCTGCACCTGCATATAAAACCTGCATTCGAACGGCGTGGCTTGTTTTTCTATATCGGCAGATAAGCTGCGGTGGAGCATTCCATTGCCCGGGAGCAATGACCATGTTGACAGAGTTCCCGCCGAGGCGAAGAATGTACAAAAGGGTGCCAGCGGTCCGCCGCCGTTTGCTTTGTCACCTTTTTCCCCATGCGGCCCCATTACAACACACCACCAGCGGACTGAGAAGGGATTACCCCGCTTCTTTCAGGGCGCCCCCGTTTATTTCGGCGTCGCCGTGTGCACTTTCTCCTCACTCAAGTCCTCTCTGATTGGTTGAAGCACCGTTTCCATAGGGCTGAAGCTGAGTGACATGTAGGGAAACCTATAATCCTGCCTAGGAGTGAACAAGTCGACCCGCAGGTTTGGTCCTGGGGATGAGCTTCCCGTCTTACTTGTTGCGCACCCCGTCGCAACAAAGTAAAAAAGAGATGTGATGAATGTGGGATGGTTCGGTAAGCTCCATCCTTGAAGCAAATTCCAACGGCAATTTGGTTGCTTTGTAATTTACCGACTCAATATTGACGTTTCCTTGAAGAACCCGGGTCGGTAATAGTAGAACAATACAAACAACCAATATTTTGTTTATTTTTGGCTTTTCGCAATCGTTCGATTATCGCAAAATTTTCCTTGGAATCGATGATCAAGATCGTCTGTTCGATGAAAACATCTGCATTTGGTGCATGCGAGTCCTTGGGCAGGTGCTTGAGACGATGCGGAATTTGCCCACATTGCTGCACGTGAATTCTGCAGTAAATAAATATTTATTTCGTTTCGTATAATTTACTCATCACGTCCTATTGCCGTCCCCCGCTCTGCAGCGTAACGTTGGATGTGAAAGGGGGTGTGATTTCGAATGATGCGACGCAACTCCAGTCAGTCAGTGATAGCCATGGACAGTGAATTGATTTCGCACCCCGGACCCCGCAAGCTTGCTAATGCATTTGGTAGAGCCATGCCTTGCGCCCTGTGTCCCCGGTTGCGCCCTGTGCCCAAACAAACACCGTGTTCAAAGAAATCAATATAGAGATCATTGGCAGGACATGGCCGCCGCCATGCGCAGTCGTGCAAAAGGAAAACGGCGCGTGATGCGCTTTAATCAGGACTGGTGGCATTTCTACCGCCGTGGCAATTGCTTCCCAATGATATGTGATAGTTTTTTTTTTGTGGCCCATCCTGATTGAGAAAGTATTATCGAAATAATTGTTAAAAATACCCCCGATCAATAATTGCCGTGATGTATCATTGACATTGTGATACTACTTTATAATCCATGGATACTTCCTGGACCAACACGAGCAGTTTGCTCAGTGATCGGCGACCGCTTAAATGCGGGTGCAGTTTTCTCTGGATCGGGTCCGAGTCCCATGAGGTCTCGGTGCCGTGTATTGCCCGAACCCAAGAATAGGGCGGGCGCAAAAGGTACATACAGCCCTCTTTGACAGTATCTACCTTGGGTACCTAGCTTAACTGAAACTACAATGGAAGCCACCCGTGATCGCAAAATCAAAGGGAAAAAAAGAATGTCCATCTGCAAGAGCTTCCAAGCTGTGGTCGCGCCTGTGCCCCTCAGGTGTTGTTGCGCTGTGTTGTGGTATTTGGAGCTTGTGAGCTTGGCGCCACCGCCCGAGTACGTCAGAGGGCGTGCCTGTGACATATTTTGTGCAATGCGCACTATCCTTTGGGGGCGCATGCAATTCCAACAGGAGAAACATCGGATATGGCTCTTGTCTCAATCCTTTTCGGTAACTCGGCCGAGCTCTTTGCCTACCCACTAATCTATTCTGGTTATAGTATAAGGCCACTGACTATCTCTAGCTGTTTCTGATCTGCCGACTACCGATTGCCCATGGAAGACCTGGTACTACTTAGAGTAAGTACCTGTCAACTAAAATAGACCGGATTTAACTTGACTAAGGCGCTGGAGATAAATGATCAAAGCCGTTGACCACCGTTTTCTAAAGCCCCGAGCATTTTCTCCTGTATACTGCGCAGTTACATTAATGCTACTCCCGACGGACTAATCCAGGAATTTGAATGAGGCTGTGCTGCGCTCCGCCGTATGTACATATGTGCCTTTTTCAACATTAATATCGCGCACATATCCCCTACCTGAAGCGCTGCAGAGAACGGCCGCCAGGTGGCCGTGGTGCTGGGCAGCCCTGATTGCCTGATAGTAATAACTACAGAGTAGGCAAGGTACCTACATACTATATGCAAGTATACCGTGCTCGGAATCGCCGTTCCTGAGCTGGAGTGCGAATTAGCATCATTGACGATGTGGGCTAATTGTGATGCATCGGACTTGAACAGGTATGAAGCCGGTGATCCAGAGGAAAGCTGAAATGGACCCTGTCAATGGGAAAACAAACGAACAGAAGAGCGGGCATATCGGTGCGTTTACAGAATATGGAGCAAAGTGCGGTTATCGCACTGGCATCACGGAAGTACGGACTCTCAAAGAAAACCTGGGTAACTCCGTAGCTTGCATAGGTACATGGATCGGAAACATCAGAAGCGAATGGAGGGCAAAAGAGGCGCAGCCTTTCCTCGATACCACGAACAGAAACTAAGTGCATCATTAATCAACTGCCCTAAAGGGTACGATACATACAGTACCATGGAATCTCTAGACCCCACAGCCCCACATCAACTGCCAATCCCAAGGAGGACCCCGGCCCTGGAAGGCCGCCAAAATCCGCCCTTTCCACCGCCAGTTTTTGGTGTGCAAAGAGACACCACCACCAGAAAATGGCGGAGCCAGACAATGCCATGGCGGGCAGGGGACAATAACGAATCCAGGCATGTCGCACTTTGTTTCCTTGGGCCTGCCTTACCTGCCTCTATTCGCTCCCCCCTTCCCTGGTCACTTTCTTGCAGCACCCAGCAACCGACCCCAACCCACAAACCCTTGTGGGTGACATGTTGCACTGTATGTATGTACCTCATTACCCTTAACTCTGGGTAGCAAGGAGCGTAAAGCAAACCTCCTCAGCGCTGGGCCTGCTTTGGCGAGCCTTCCGGCCAAGCAGCGATTGAGCATAGGCGAGACCCTACACCCTAATTTCCAAGCCTGCGCGTAAACATGGGGGAAGCATGGCTGACGCAATTTCGTCTCTCCGTCGAAGTCGCGACAGTCAACAATGGAATTGCATGGGAATTCTGGATGGCATCACATCGGGTGCAATTAAACATTTCCGTCACAAGCCAGCGACAGGGGGGCTGCGTAGGAGAACACGCAGCTTTGCTTGAATTAATTCATCTTCTTTCTTGGTCTTGTCTGCCATTCCCACGTCGCTGAGGGCTCCCCACCGCGTTTCGGGACGGGACTTTTGTCTAATGCTGTACAGTCTCATGCAGTTGTAAACACGAATACCAAGCCCTGGAAACACGCGTTCTCAAACCTTGCAGTCTCGAAGAGAGCCTATTATCCGGGCTCGCTTCATCGTCGCTTTGCCGGTACCATTACTTTTTACTTCTTTCAAGGCAGAACGGGTGCGGCGCTGTTCAAACCCCGTCCAAATTGACGTTTGTTGTTGCATCGTCTCTTACCTCGAGTTCCATCCCTGGGGCAGTGCTTGGTGGTATCTTGGAGTCTGGTTCGCTCAACTAACACTAGCCCTACTGACCTGTCGAAACGTTACCGTTGCTTCCGATGCTTCCGATGCTGTCGACGCCGTCAAGGTTGGATTTGGGCAAAATGATTCTTGGGTACAACCTGGCGGGGCTTTTTGTTTTTTTTTTTTTCCTTTATTGCTTTACTTGATCTATCATAAACCTCGGCCCAAGGGATGGCGGCGAAGTACCTCGCTTCGTTCGAGGCAGTGGGAAGCTATGCATTGTCCGAAACACAGACCATGATATACGATGTTACAAACAAAATGGTATTGCCGTCCTGGTATCTGGCCATCAGGCCAGTTTGACCAGACATTTGTTACAGGAAATGCATATTGTCGGCAAGGCTTTTGATGAGTATTTCAGAGAACCAAAGTACTTTGGGGAAACCAGCTGAAAGCTGATGATATGTACGACCATAGTTCCATCTCCCGCCTGATCCTCATGATTCCACAACAGGGCGCTGATGCAACGAATCGGACAAACGCCAGCCCTGCATATGTACCAGTTCATCCGTCACTCGTCTTGCTCTTGCAATCGACTGCATTTGTCCTATTCCATGTAGCCACCACTCAAGGATCACGTACCCTACCGACACACCCCCTTATCGCTTCGGGTTCCGTGAACAAATTTCTTGTCTTTTGACGTTCGCATCAATGGTTATGTGCACATGCCCAAATTAGGGAACTATGACGAGATCGGTGACCGAAGCGGGTAGCATGTATGGTTGTTTACTTCTCGTCTGGACCAGGCTAGAATGTCGAACCGCAAACTCCGTCGCATGATCACGTCTTCCAACCTCTTTGCGAGCCAATCATGATCGACTGAGCAGGCACACAAGTAGCGTGCCCAGCGCCAACGCACCTCTCTGATAGGCGAAGAGGGGGAATGAGCTGAACAGTCGAGCTGAAAAAAAAAGAGGTCCCCCGATCAGGTTTGTTCCGTCTTTTGTCACACAACTTGCAGCGTCTCTAAGCCTTCGGATCGTTCGAGAAGAGACTTTAGTAAGAACCCAATCTCTACTACGTGATGCTCCTTTTTGCTGAAAGAAAAGAAAAGAAAAGGAGGTAAACCGCCTGACCGCCTGTTCAACTTGTTTGTTTTCTGTTCTCACACCGCGTATGATATTTTTTTTTCCTTGTTCGAGAAAAGTTCTGCATCCTAGGGCTGAAAGTATTCTGAGTACTCTGTAGTTTGGTGCTGACGAGCAACATGCGGGTCGTCGTGTGTAGATAGTATTACCGAACACCCTGCCCAGCCTCATCCCCGTCGGCCATGACCGTTTGCATACACCTGTTTTCGACCAGAAAAATAAAACCGAGTAGTAGTTTGTCCACTTGCGGTTGTTTCGGTCAAGGGTCGGGCGGGTGCTATGGGCACAAATAATGCCGCCGACATGCGTCAGGGTTGCACAAGAGCAAGATTTTGGTCGGCTTTTCGTATTGTTGTTTTTTCTTTTGCCAAAAAAAGGGGTCAATATCAAATGCAAAGAAAACCAAAAAGAGAAAGAACGCAAACTGCTGGAAGCTGGCCGACTTCTCTCTGCACACGCCCCACCAATCCAGGGACTCAAAGGAGAGATGTAGGTACGGGCCCCCGAGTATGCGCGGCTCTACCTTCAAGGTTACTTCCCCCTTCTGCTCTCGACCTTGTGCTACTATCCGACTGGCGATAGAGCCTGAGGTTCCGTGTTTGGCCTGTCTCTGGCCTCTTTGTCGTAGCCGGCTTCGGACTGACCTACCTACCTATGTCTATGATTAGCTCGCCGTCATATTTGTGCAGCGCTTTGATACTCGCATGGTTTATTTTAAAAGAAGAGTAAGAGATCAGATAGAAATGAGAAGAAAAAAAATACAAGGTGGAAAAAGGCAACTTGATGACCCTACCTAGCCGCACAAATCTGCCACCCCTTAGTAAAGGACCAGTGGCCGGCTAAAAAGCGGTGCGGCTTCATCTTTACCAGCAGTACGCACATCATAATGTCTCAGCCACCGCAAGCAAGGGGTCTTTTTTTTACTCTCTGAGGGGCTTGCATACACATATACAGAGGCGTGGTGTGTTGCTTACAGGAGCCATGCAAGCCAGCGGCTGTCTTTTTGTTTTGTCCTCCTTCTGTCCCGTCAATGCCTAGCCCCCACAAGCCGTCAACACCATGAAAAGTGACAAAACATGGTCCAACTCGTAGGGAGGGTGGGCCAAAATTTAATCGGGGGGAAAGTGCTGAGACAGCGTTCGTCATGGCCACCAGAAAGATCTTTATTTTTGGGTCCCTTCCTCGGGTGACACTGCAGATAGAATAAAAAAAAAGGGTTTCAAACAGCTGTAAGGGTGCGGCGAGAAACTTGATGTGTCCTGGGCTCAGGTAGGGCTTTTTAGTCGAAACCTTCTTGCGCCTCGTTCATCAATTAGGCTCTGCTGGATCTTGTATGAATTTGATTCATGGTCACCATGGGTCGCACGGCATATTTGGGAATATCTAGGTTGAACTGGACAGACTTACGAGGGAAAGACCCGGAACAAGAACAAATAAATGCCTTGATATTCAGGAGCCGTAGGGTGATACGGTTGCAAATCAAACCACAGATGTGGATTTGAGAGACTGGAAAAGTTAACGGCAGCCTAGCAATCACGATGCAAAGTCCCAAGAAACTCCACACTTTTCTTTGCTGCCTTGAAATTGAGCAACGGCAGTAGCTTTGATATATATGTAGACCGTTGGTACCTTCTGGAAATACTCCAAGGAGCATTACGGTGACTCCAGAGCCCATAAAACAGCCTTAGTCTAGTAACACATGGAACTTAAAGTCCTGGTCCGCTTTGAGCTCATACTGAGCCAGTGTGGACGGTCCACAGCTCCCTGTACCAAGTCCATGCTGCAGCGTTTGTCATGTCAGTATCATGGCCCTGCCATCAATAAGAGGGAAAGTACTCACATGGACCCAATCCAAGCTCACGACCGTGTCCTTCCTCTTCCTCTTGTGGAGCTCATATGGATGAGTGCACTCGTCCAGGTCCTCCGTCGAGTACCGGAGCGCCTGGAACCCAGCCCCTTCAAAGTCCCCAAAACGGGCACGCAGCACCTTCCCGCCCTCCTTGCGGCAAAACTCAACCCATCGTACATCGGAGCGGCTTCCACCGTCTTGCGGGAACTCGTAGTCGACAAAGAGCTTGTCGATCTTTTCTTCGTGGTTGCCCCACGCCTGAGAGAGCTTCTTGTCGCGGTAAGACTCGCCGGGTCCTCGGCCAAACCATTTCGCAGATTCCACGTCGGCGAGGCCGAGCTTGAGGCCGAACTTGGCGAACCACCGCGGCTTCCGATACCCGGTGATTTTGGCGCTGACGCTGATGCTGACTGAGCCGCCCGCGAAGCGATACGAGGTGGTCGTCATCAATCCCCAGTTCAGCGCGGGAGGTGCGACGCGGTGATGTGCGATGATCTCCAGGCTGCCGTCTGGACGTCGCTCCCAGGTGACCTGTAGAGGGTGCGCCTTGACCTGGTGCAGGCGGCTGTTTCTCCAGTCGCCGCCGGCGCTGCCGCCTCGATCGTTGTCTGTCAGGGCCCGGTAGAGGGAAAAGGTCAAGGGTTCTGTCAGTACGTTGGTGTCCGGGAATGCAAGTCGTTTCCACGACGTCAGTGTCCCCTTTGTCTGGTCAAACTCCCAGACGGTACCCCAACTGCTCCGGATTACGAGCTTGAGGATGCCGTTCGAAGTAACCTGCTCCATCGTTGGGCAATTTTCTGACGGAACTGCTAGAGAACGAATATGATGAGCAAGACTCAGGGGCGGGGCGAGGCGGAATTCACCGAATGCCACAATGTGGCCCGCCTTTGCCCAGTTGGTATCATGACGCAGCGAGAAGTCCAAGTGCAAATACGACTCTCCAACGGGTGGTGGCGGCAGACTGTCTAAATGAATAATTCCTTCGCTGTGAGGTTTGATGCCTGTAAAAGGTGCATAGCGGTTAGTCCATGTTTTTCTTTTTTTTTTTTTTTT
>NC_043743.1:2200311-2220518 GCF_004337985.1 Pyricularia pennisetigena
TTTTTGCTCGCGCAGAGAGGAGAAAGACTCTTCTTACCTTTTGGAATTTTTAGCTCACCGCCCTCAATCAGTTGGCCATCCCCAATGATAGACCAAACACATTTCAGGTGGTCAAGATTGATCATGTCATATCGGTTGATGATAGTGACCTTGGAACCGTGCAATCGAAGACATTGAACGGGCTCAATGATCTTAGCATAGTTGAGGAGACCCGGTGTTGGCGTATGATTAGAGAATATTAAGCCGTCCATGACAAAGTTGTAGTCGTTGGGCTCGTCCCCAAAGTCACCGCCATAGGCCATGTACTCCTCACCTTCGGGTGTCTTGGTACGGAGGCCGTGGTTTGCCCATTCCCAGACAAATCCACCCATGAGACGTGGATACTTGTAAAAGGCCTCGACATACTCGCTAGCGCCTCCTGGTCCATTGCCCATGGCATGAATAAACTCGCACATGACGAGTGGTTTGGACCAATCTCTTTCCTCGCCCCAAGAGACCATCTGGTCTTGAGGTCGGTACATGCAGCTGAAGATATCTGCCGATCTGGCCTCCCAGTCGCCCTCGTAGTGCACAAGACGCGTCTTGTCCACCGACTTTATGTATTCGTACATTGCTCGGTGGTTGCGGCCATAGAATGATTCGTTACCCAAAGACCAGATGACGACCGAGGCGTGGTTCTTGTCACGTTGAACCATCTGGCGCGCCCGGTCGACGTACGCCTCCTCCCAGTCGGGGTTATCGGATGCATATGCTGAGGCATCACCGCCGCAAGTACCGAAGCCGTGACATTCGAGATCGGCCTCGTCGAGGATCCAAAGGCCTAGCTCGTCGGCAACATCGTACATTCGTGGGTCGTTAATGTAATGGGAGGTACGTATAGCGTTGATGTTGTGTTTCTTCATCATGAGGAGATCTCTGCGCATAAATTCATAAGGCACAGCTCGGCCGAAATCAGGGTGATGTTCGTGGCGATTGACGCCTCTGAACTTGATGGGCTGTCCATTGATGCAGTATACGCCACCAATGAGCTCGGTTCTTCTGAACCCAATCTTCTGAGCAATGTAGTGGTCTTCCGCGGACAGTATGAGGTTGTATAGATACGGTTCCTCGGCTGACCACTTGCGTGGCCTATTGACGTCAAGTTCAAAGACGACGTTTGATGAGCCGGTCTGTGAAGACGTGAGTATCTCCTCGCCATCTGCGTCTAGGAGCTTTAGATGGACTTTGGCTTTGCCACTGAGCTGGACATCCACCTTGAGAGTGCCTTCTTGGTAAGTCGCATCAAGCAGAGCATGAACAAAAAAGTCTTCAATATGAGCAGGCTTAGGCCAGGCATGGAGGTATACATCACGAAAAATGCCGGCCAGCCACCAATGATCCTAGATGAGTCGACTTGTGTTAGCTATAGGGACAGCGATCGACCAGTCGATTGAAAAACTTACTTGATCTTCCAGGTAGATCCCATTGGTTCTTTGGTACACCTCGACAGCCAGTGTGTTGGTCTTCCCGAACTTGATGTATTTGGAAACATCAAATTCGCTAGGGTTCCTTGACCCTTGAGAGTAGCCCACATCTTGACCGTTCACATATACAGTGAGGCCAGTCTCACAGCCTTCGAACCTCAGCCGCATCTGATGACCCTCGAGGTCTTGATCAACTTCAAAATGCGTCACATAGCGACCACATTCATTCTCATCGAGAGGCACATGGGGTGGGTTTGGGTTCCAGGGGTAGTCCATGTTGGTGTAATGCGGACCCTTCCCATAGCCTTGCAGATTCCACATACCTGGGACTTGGACCTCGTCCCAGTCGGAAACATCAAACGACTCCTTGTAGAAGTCAATCTCACCCTCAAAGGGGTTTTTGGAGAAGCTGAATTTCCATTTTTTGCCGGACAAACGCTGGCATTTGGCCTTGGATGTGTCGTACGACAAAGCATCTTTCTCATTGCCATAGAGGAAAAAGTAGCTGCGAGGTGGAAGAGTATTGCGGTGGATGATGTCGAAGTTGTTGAAGTCAGGCTGCTTCTCAGGAAAGACGCCAGAGGCGCCAATGGCAGAAGCAGCCGGAGGACCGGAAGATGGCAGCATAGGCACAGAGGGAGATGCTTCGTTGTGCCCAGTATGCTCAATGTTAGCTTGAAGATTGAGTCGTAGCTCCAATCGGCTTCTTGGTCCAAGGACCGTCGATCTTGGCGACGGAGGTGAGTCCATTTGGTGGGCAAGGTTTGATGAATTCCAGGAACGAAGAAGAGAATGCAAAGAAGCAGCGGATTGCTCTCTTGGTCGCTGATTGCCCAAATTACCAAGGCAAACTGATTACTACTGCTAGTAAAATGGAGGGAATGTCTGAGGCGATCGGTCTGGAATCCCAAGAGCTTTGACCTTGTGGTGAATTACAGAAGATTCGAGTCTCAGGTTCATCTAGTCTGCTTGTCTTTCTGTTTTACAGCAAGTGGTAGACAGGAGCTGTTGTTCCTTGACCCACCTTTGACAACCGCTCGGCAATCATCGTGACCAAAATGCGGGGTCGGATGTTGGGGAAGTGGGTCTGATTGCCAGATGGTCTTGCAAGCCGAAGTTAAGCGGAGCAATGTCTGCTGTACTGCTACTGCTGTACTGTACCGTTAACATTGTCCCGCTTGTTTTGAAAATCCAATGTCTGTAAATGTGAGACTTGTATTTGTATAAAGCTGCTCTGATTAAAAAATCTTGACGCAGGTCACTAATTCTCTAATGGGGGCGTCCTTGTCGTTACGTGAAGCGACATGCCGTCGCTTTTCGTGCACGTGATCATGGGGCAGATCAGTCCAGGTTTCTCCAAGCGCAGCGACCAGCAGCATGTAACTTGGATGCTTGCATGCTCTCTCAAAAGTCAATCATCCAGCTCAGCCACGAAGCAATCATGAGTCAACCCTTTGATAAAACCAATTGCTTTGCAGTCTTTTCAAGTTCATTCACCTGATTTCTAGCAGTTGTCCGATATCTTGAACGGGATTCGTGTGGAAAACCTTGTTAACAACGGAAACCCAGCCAAGACCAGCCGGGCGGATGCTTCCTACCGAACCGATCCCGGAAGGATACCCTCCATATGCTCCCCGCGAGATATTAAACAATCGGTCATGGCGCCACCAGGATCAAGATTTCCCGGAATTAGCGTGGATTCTGATGCTGTCATTTGTGGAAATTTTCAGGTAATCTGCTCCCACTCGGTCGTCTCTTGTCCCCTTAGCTATGCGTCTCCTTATTAACTTTCTCAGGGGAAACAGCCAACTTCACATATTGGCGCCGGAACATTTGCAGGCTGTGCCGACTAGCAACTCTCATTGCTGGTAACATGGGCTTTTCTCCAGGACTTTATAATCTGGCAGCGCTGTCATGGATGCTCTACAACAAAGTGGTCCGTGGTTGTGCCTGACGCGAGCAGACACGCTGTTCCACCCATCGTTCCTCACCTCGAGCTGAAATGCGTCTGAACCGGGCTTTCCACTTCATTGCCACGGCGTCCACTGCCGTCCAGGCTGCTCTTACCTGGAAGAATGTCAAATTTGGCGGCGGAGGCGGCTTCACACCTGGAATCGTCTTCCACCCGACGGCAAAGGGCGTTGCGTACGCGCGAACCGACATCGGGGGTCTTTACAGGCTCAACGCCGATGATTCTTGGACGCCAGTGACGGACACGCTCGCAACCAATGCTGGATGGTGTGTTGGTCCATAGCGATTGTCCAACCATTGAAGGGTCGAATCTGTGCTAATTCACAAACATGTCCAGGAACCGCTGGGGTGTTGACGCAGTAGCAGTGGATGCCAAAGACCCGAAAAAGGTATATGCGGCCGTGGGGCTCTATACCAACAGCTGGGATCCGAGCAATGGCGCCATCATCCGCAGCTCCGATCAGGGTGCGACATGGTCGGTCAGCACCTTACCCTTTAAGGTCGGTGGCAATATGCCCGGCCGCGGAATGGGCGAAAGACTAGCTGTCGATCCGAACAACTCTAAAATCCTGTTCTTCGGAGCTCGGAGTGGCAACGGTCTTTGGAAGAGCGCCGACGGCGGAGTGACGTTTACCAAAGTCACGTCATTTACTGCAGTTGGTACCTATGTGGCCGACCCCAACGACGCAAACGGATACAACAGGTGAGGAACAGTCGCTGTCATGACACGGTCTTTCAGCCATAAAAGCTTGCTAATTTCGTGGCCATGATAAACTCGGGCAGTGACATCCAAGGTCTGGCTTGGGTGACCTTTGATAGCACGTCTCCCAAACTGTCGAGTGGCGCAACATCGAGGATTTTTGTTGGCACAGCCGACAAGACCACTTCTGTCTATGTGTCTAACGACGGCGGGGACACCTGGAGCGCCGTGGCTGGCCAGCCGACAGGATTCTTGCCGCACAAGTGTAAGCTGCAGCCCACCGAGAAGGCACTGTACATCTCGTACAGTGACGGAAGCGGCCCCTTTGACGGAACCGCTGGAGGAGTTTACCGCTACGACCTCAACACCTCAAACTGGAAGAACATTACACCTGTCTCGGGTGCAGACTTGACTTATGGTTTTGGTGGAATTGGCGTGGATATGAAAAACCCAGGAACCATCGTGGTGGCTTCACTCAACTCGTGGTGGCCTGATGCTCAGATCTTCCGTTCCAGAGACTCCGGAGCTACATGGTCGAGACTGTGGGAGTGGAAAAACTATCCCGAAATGAACCAGTACTACTCTATAAGTGCAGAAAAGGCGCCCTGGATAGAGTCTGGCCATCTTTCGAGGGACTCGAAGCGCCTTGGCTGGATGATCGAGGCCCTTGAAATCGACCCTGTTGATCCTGACCATTGGCTTTACGGTACGTAAAACGGCTGTATGAGCAAGACTATACTGAGGCTGCTGTACTGACAGTAATGGCAGGAACTGGTCTCACGATATTTGGTGGGCATGACTTGACCAAGTGGGACACGGTTCACAACATCTCGATTCACTCTTTGGCAGACGGTGTCGAAGAAACGGCAGTCTTGGAGATGGCTTCAGCGCCTGGTGGGTCCGAGCTACTGACGGCAATTGGAGACATTACTGGATTCACATACAAAACCGCGGCGGACCTGAAGACGTCTCCGAAGAAGCAGTGGCTGGACCCGAGCTGGGTGACAACTTCAGGAGTTGACTACGCCGGAAACAAGCCTTCTGTCGTCGCCCGCGTTGGGCAGACGGAAGGGTCGCCCATGCTCGCAGTGTCATCGGATGGCGGTGACAACTGGGTCGCTCATCCAGGCGCTGACAATACAACTCAGGGCGGAGTGATTGCCTTCTCTGCTGACGCCGAGACCATCCTGTGGGCATCTGCGAATCGCGGCCTTCTTCGTTCTCAGAACCAGGGGTCGTTCTCTGCCGTCACGGGGCTGGGAAGCTTGGCAGGAACAATGGCTGTCGCGGCAGACAGGCGCAAGGCGGGTGTATTCTACACCGGGTCTTCTGGATCTGGGGCCCTCTATGTGTCCTCGGACGCTGGGGCTACATTTGCACGTGCTGCAGGTTCGCTTGGATCGGCCTCGGGAATACGCTACGTTGCCGCACACCCTCGTGTTGAGGGCACGGTCTTTGTATCCACCAACGCGGGCGTCTACAAGAGTTCTGACTTTGGTGCAACCTTCCAAACCGTGCCGGGCTTGACAGATACGCAACACATTGGCCTTGGAATGGGGACTGGCAACTCTTGGACGCTGTATGCCTTTGGTAATGGGCCGGCAGGTCAGAGGCTGTATGCTAGCGCGAAAGCCGGCACTGGGCCTTGGACTGATATCCAAGGCGATCGCCAAGGTTTCGGTAATATGGCAAACTGTCGCATTGCGGGTAGTGGCAACGTTCCTGGCGCCGTGTATGTTGGCACCAACGGCCGCGGTGTCTTTATGGCCACAAGCTGAGCTTCATTTCACTGATTACCAGAACAAAAAAAAAAAAAAAAAAAAGTGGGGGAGTTCACTCGCGAAGCAGGTTCTTGGTAAATCATGAAACTGAACAGCAGGTCGATTGCCTTCGTTTTTTGTGATCTGGGCGATAGGTAGCTTTTAATGTGAACCCGTCTATCGAAACCTGACCGAGACACACACACAGCCTGCCACCGGTTCATGCACTGTACATGACATAGCAACTCACACGGTACACCTCGTATTCCCCTCACGGTTTCCTTGCTTCTCAATAAACTTGACAGCTCATCTGCTTCTTTCCTTACATTACTTATTGACATCTGAAATTTCTGACGAGCTTCAAGAGGCCCCCAGGTACGCTACCCGCCGCGTGGTTGATTGCGTCACAGCCCTCCAGCCCATACACTGTACTGGACCGAACCACCATCAGCAAACCATCAGCGCAGTGTACCCGTAGCAGACGACAGACAAACATGGCGCAGTGGAAATCATCCATCGTCACTTGCGATCCGCCTCTGGGATCAGCCACAATACTGAAGGAGAAAGACGCGACCTTCACCGTGGGTGTGCCGGCTCTGGAATTGGAGCACGGTGGCGTCATCAATGGCGTCTGCATCTGGCACAACTACGGGGAGACGTGGAGCGAGCTACCTCTACGGGAACACAAGACGCGCCTCGTGAGCTCGGATCAGCAGGACCGCCGGCTTTTCCGGGGCTCGATGCCTCGTTTGCCGGAGAAGTCGAATTTCAGGTTCACGCTGCGGCTCGAGACGGACACCAACCGGACCTTGTGGATCAAAGACCTCCAGGGTATCGAGGATGGGGAGGTGTTCTTCCAGTCTGCCGGGTTTCCAAGCCGAGATGTCGGTCACTACCTTGAAGGAATCACCGAGTCGGGCTTCACGGCGTCTATCGTCGGGCAGAAGGACAAAATCGCCGACTGCATGGTCTGGAATCTCGCGGCGCCCATCCCACCAGCCCAGGGGCCAGAGTCTGGACGGACTAGCAGAAGGCTGGGTAAGCCGGACTGCGCGCTGTGGTTTGCGACTGTACGGCATAATCTGAATTGGTTTGGTCCCAGACAAGGGGCGGATTTCATGCAGCTGGACAAAGAAGCAGTGCTCGTGTCTTTCCTGAGAAGGGACGGCTTCCACGTCGTCCTGCTTCCGGTCTGCGGCCTTGATAATTGCATCACGACACTGGTCACGGATCACGAGGGTGCCCTGGTTGCCACGTCCAGGAACGAAGAAGAAGAACATGATGGCCAGGCTCGCATGCTCGTGTCTGTCGCGGTAGACTTTGAGCAGGCGTTGAGTAGCGTCATGGCAGAGGCGAAGCGGATGGCTTCTTCCAAGCTCCACAACGGGAACGGGCACCAGAATGGTCATTCGCAAAATGGAGGCCCTAAACACTCTTTGACCAAGGTCGCGGCGCCACTCGATGACTGGAACGATGGTTTTGCATATTGCACATGGAACAGCCTTGGCCAGGATCTCAGTCAAGACAAGATTCTGGGCGCCCTGACTAGACTCTCCGAGAGTGGAGTCAACATAACCAACTTGATCATCGATGACAATTGGCAGTCCCTCGACGGCGACAGGTCAGATGCGTCTCGCCGCCGCTGGGAACGGTTCGAGGCGAACCAGGAAGGGTTTCCACATGGCCTCAAGGGGCTCATATCAGAGATTCGAAAACAAAACCCGCATATTCGCAACATTGCCATGTGGCATGGCATCTTTGGCTACTGGGGCGGAATGTCACCCAGCGGTGAGATAGCCGGCAAATACAAAATGCGGAAAATACAGCTGCGAGACGAGGCAGAAGTTCAGCCAAAAGATTTCGACTTTTACACGGTTGACGGCAAAGATGTCTACAGAATGTACGACGACTTTTACAGCTTCCTTGCCGACTGCGGCGTCAGCGCCGCCAAGGTCGACACCCAGGGCTTTCTCGACTATCCGGCACATGCCCAAGACCGGAAGAACCTCATCAGGCCCTACCAGGACGCCTGGACCGCAGCGGCCGACAAGCACTTTGGCGGCCGTGCCATTGCCTGCATGGCCCAAACTCCCCAGTCAATCTTGCACTCGCTCGTGCAGCAGGGACCCAAAGAGGGCCCCAAGCTCATGGCGCGCAACTCGGACGACTTTTTCCCCGACGAGGTCGAGTCGCACACGTGGCACGTCTTTTGCAACGCCCACAACGCGCTCCTTATGCGCCACCTCGGCGTCCTCTTGGACTGGGACATGTTCCAGACCACGACGCCAAAGTACGCCGCGCTGCACGCCGCGGCCAGGTCCATGTCCGGCGGTCCGATATACATCACGGACGCGCCGGGCGACCACGACCTGCAACTAATCAAGCAGATGACGGCCCAGACGGCGGATGGGAGGACCATCGCGCTCCGGTCCGATGAGGCCGGCAGGACCTTGTGGCCATATGGAGGACACGGCGCGCAGAGGCTGCTCCGGGTGCGGAGTGGCCACCAAGACGTGGGCATGCTAGGTGTCTTCAACGTGTGCAATCGAGGTAGCCTGCTGGGCGAGCAGGTCAGGCTCGCCGACTTTTTTGATGGGCAAAAGGCCAGCGAGGGCAATTTTGTCATCTCCCGCTTCAGCACGGGTGAGATGATAGCACCAGCCGACCAAGAGACGGTGATTGAGATCGGGCTGGAAGAGGGTGGCTTTGAGCTATTCACGGCCTACCCTATCACGAAGCTTGGCGGACTCGCCGTCGCGACACTGGGACTCGTGGGAAAGATGGCTTCAGCCGCCGCGTTGTCGCGTGTGAGCTACTCTGAGTATCTTGGAGACCATGGACCGGCCGGCGTTGAAATGTCTGTCTCCTTGAAGGCTCTAGGGACCCTAGGTACGTTTTTGTTTGATCCCCTTGTAGCAGCTGCTCCGTCTTCCAAACTCTTTGCGGTTTTTGAGTGCTGACAGCGCCATCCCGACTTAGGTATATTTGCGCGGTCTTCCAATCTGGAAGACACGCGAACGGTCGCCGTAAAGAGCATTGTTGCCATGGACAAGCCCGTCTCCAACCCGCACACGTTTTCTTCCACGGGCAGCCAAGGCGAGATCAGGCTGGACTTGGAGTCTCTGTCGATTGAGCTCGGGCTCGACTCTTGCTATCGGGACGAATCCACTGTCGATCTGGCCATTGTGCTCCAGTTCGAGGAAGACATTACAAGATCGGACGGCAGCGTGGTGGAAACCTCCAGCCCAGAGGCAGCAGTTGCGTGGCGCTGGTGGCGTTGTACCATTCTGTAGGGGCCGGTAGGGGTAGTATACGCAATTTGCTTTTGGCTTTTTTTTTCTCTTTCTTTTTGTTGTTTGTTAAAAAAACGGGACGGATATACTTTTCTAATCCGGGTAATGGTTAATAAAGCTGTACTATATCGACATTCGGAGGGTTAAAAAGGTGTTTCTGCCGCAGATTCAGTGTATGGGCTCAATGGGATAGTTTTAAAGAAAAATGCTATTTCCGTTGGCAATGGAAAGTGCAGCTTCTCAGTTCTTCAGGATCCATGGGTCGATGATATTCCTTGCCCACAATCTCAAGCGGTATGCATGGCACTGGTTGCATCTCCCATTCACAAGACGAAATGCCCAACGCTTATCTATGTTTATTCTCTAGAGGCGCTTTCGAACCGGCAAGGATAAGTCTTTTTTTTCCTTCAAAGTTGTGCTTCTCATCATCAAGATATAGGTCAACGTCCAGTTGTTGGTCGAGGCCATTTGCTGTCAATGTTCGGCCATATGGTGAAACACTCCAGATTTGACAGCCATTTTTCTTTTTTTTTTTCCATGATGCCCTCAAGAAGGACGTTGGACCTCTTCCCAGATAGGAAATCCATTCTCGGTCGTGTATTCATTGACCCGTTCCAGCAAGCGCTTGAGCGTTTTGATCTGGGGCCCCATGCGGTCGTAGGCCTCGTCCATGGCGAGCTCGGTCTCCAGACTGCCTTCTGACTCGACCACCTTCTCGTTGGGGGACTGGTTGGTTATGTGCCATCTGAAATCTGCCAGAGCCATCTCCATGTTGGCGAAGCCGTCGTGGAAGCGCAGCGCTGCCTGGCCGAGCGCCACTAGAAATTCTTCAAATGGCTTAGAGGACATGTTTTGTGTCAGGAAAAATAAATTTGGTGGTTTGATGAGAGGCTTTGTTTTTCAGATTTGCAGTTTGTCTTGTGGGATGAAGCTTTGGAAAAGAGAGAGGGTGAGAATATAGGAGCAAACCGACCGGCTGAGAATTTATATGCTTGTGTCCAAGGAGAGGGATTTGTTTTTTTTTTCTTTCTCTTTGTTTTTCTGATGGCAGTCAGCATCTTCACATACATTTATGACACGGAAAAAGAGTAGAGCCATGTTTTGTTTGTCGCTCACTACAAAGCCAGAGACTGCCAAGATTAGCCATTCGACAAAAGTGATAGCAGTGCTAGTCATTTGCACGATATCTGGTGTTGTTCCCTCATGTCCCCAGAGACTTGTGGATAAGGAGTAACTAAGATTTTGTTTGACTTTTACATTTTCCAATTGAAGATTAATACCTGAGATCTTAATTCCTATGTTTTGGCGAGCATTCCAGCTTTGAAAGACGACAGTGAGTTGGTGTTGACTTTGGTTCCGTCGTCTAGAAAGCCTGCCTTGGTCTCTGCATGTATATTCCCGTGAGGCTTATTGACCTTGTGCATGCGCATTGCACCGTGCCCTCCACGTCCTGGGGAAGTTCCTTCTCCTTGATATCCCTCACTACATCCTGAGGAGCACTCAGCCTCAGCCTCAGGATAGTGTGTAGCTTGGACTGATATATATCGGCCCTGGCCTTGAAGCTGTCAACACTTGCCGTGAAGTTGTGCCGCCGCACGCACGTCAATCAAGCTCTGGAGCTCATCGAAGATATTGTCCCTAATCTTTGCCACCTCATCAAGGCTGATTTGATACGCGTTGATTCGGTATTTGGATGCTGTCTTTATTGTTGTCTTTGTTGAAAGTCGAGCGCTTCGCAATAAATATCTTTGAGCTGCGCAGCTCGGAAAAAAAAAGCCTCGTTTTAATCCTGCATAGGTTAAGTGAGCTAAGCGAGAGCTCACAAAAGGGCCCCAGGGTCGTTCTTGAGCGTGCTGTCCTGTTGATCCATTGCTGATGACCCATTTCCTGTAACTAGTGGCTGGTGTTTGACGGATAGCTTTCAGATGCTGTGCTGGCGTTGGATCAAGATCTGGGAAAGAAAGATAAGATTCTGAGACCAGATTGCACTGACAAAGAAAAATGCTGTTTGAAGCCAGTCTATTCGACCAGGCCGTTTGATCTGCTTGGGCGGGGTATATTTTCCATGCTTCTCCCCAGTGTCCTTGCACATCAATCACCCACCCACCCTTGTGTCACACCATACCACACAGAGTATCAGCATTGTAGAAAAAAGTTAAATAACGCCCATCAGCTTGGTGATAAAGGTACACGATGGAGTCCGTCGTCGAGCAGCCTGATCAAACAAGCCAAGACACCGCCATGCCAGCAGACCATGACGCCGTTACACCTGCTGCCAAGCTGAAAGAGTACCTGCTGGAGAATCTGCCAGAGACCAGGGATGCTTTCGCGCTGAGAGAGAAAGTAGGTTCCTCGCCCACTTACATACTTTTCCACAAGTCTCCTCCGCCCATATCCGTCCCCAGTTTTACTAAGCAAGGCTATACGAAAACAAGGGTTGGAAGAGCAACAAGGGAGACGAACACTTCAACAGGCAACGAAAAAGGGCCGACAACGCCAGCGAGAAGAGTCATCTGGCATTATACAAGCTCATGATAGGCCTTGGATTCCAGATAAACAAAGCTACATCGGCTTTCAATGTACAGAGAGGCCGAGACCATCGCTCCCCCAGGACCCCTGCGGTGCTGGATCTCTGTACAGCACCCGGCGGCTTCGCATGTGTGGCCCTTAAACTGAACCCGAAGGCCATTGTGTACGGCATCACTTTGCCCGAGGACGAGGGAGGCCATAAGATGCGCGTGCTCGATGAAGGCCCAAAGCTTGCATCCCGCGTCAACATCGAGTTCCTCGACATCACCATGCTCGCCTCAGAAATGGGCTGTAGTCCCGACGAAATCCCGGCAGACCACCCGGACGCGGCCGAGTTCTCCTCGGATCGCCCCTTTGCCGACCTCAAGTTCGACCTCGTATTCTGCGACGGCCAGGTCCTGCCGAACCAGGAGCGCAGCGCCTACCGAGAGGGCGGTGAGGCCGCGCGCTTGACGGCGTCGCAGCTCGTCACGGCTCTGCAGAGGATACGGACCGGCGGCACAATCGTCGCCCTCATGCATCAGGTAGACGCCCTGCGCAGCTTCTGCACGCTGAGCTACTTTGCGTCCTTTTCTGAGCTGAAACTCTTCAAGTCCGCCAAGACACACGCCACGCGGTCCTCCTTTTACCTCGTTGCCACCAAAGTCCGCCCTTGCTCTGAGGGCGCCCGGCTGGCCATCGAGGAGTGGAAGGGTGCTTGGAAGTCGGCCACTCTCGATGCTGTCCAGGGCCATCATAAGACGATCTATAGTGGGCTGTCCTTGGAGCAGTTTGACAAGATGCTGAAAGATTTCGGTCCCCAATACCTCGAGATGGCCCGTCCAATCCTGGCCATTCAGGCCGAAGCCCTGCGGAACGCACCGTGGATGAACTAGCCGATAACAAACATCCACACCCTTTTTTTTTTTTTTTTTTTTTTTTTTTTTTAGGAAGAAAGCATGCCAAGACATGCCGATACGCCGGTCAGGACTACAGAACCCCGGATGCGAGTGCCAGGCTTGATGACGGAAGTAGTGGGACGAAGTGGACAGCGGATGACATTGGCCCAGAAGGAATCAAGACGGGAAGGATTTAAGACAATACAGGAGCGGGCAAAAAAAGAAAAATACCATCCGACTGTCTGCCTTATCCCATGGTCGTGGTCGCAATTGAAGACAAGTATAAAAAATAACGGTGCCTGATCACCGCTTCAGGGTAACTTGGAGCCGAGAATCAAGTGATTCGACATTATGTAAACGTATACTCTTACGTCTTTTGACAGTGGCTGTAGCCATTCCCCAGAAACGAAAAACATCCCCAAACGCACCTTTTTCCACTTTGTGATGCCATGTGGTTCCAAAGAGCAGGGGTTTCCAACCCCGTTCTGTCCATGTTAGTGGGTTGCATCCTAAAAGGATCGTTCCGTTTTTTCGTCACCCCCGTGGGGCATTATGGTGATGGTGTAAGCCCGCCAATGCTGACTGCAGACGGCGTAATTCTTGGCGGATGAAGCCCGGTTTTGCGTGCGTATACTGTTGAATATCGACGGTGATAGGCCCTATTGACGCTTCGAGACGGGTATACCCCGGATAGTATGTCATCAATATGAGAAATTTCGTATATGCTTTTTTACACTTGCCAATTCAATGCCCAGTTGGCATGCGTCTGGGGGTGTAAGTGGATTTATCTGCTCATCATGTTACAGGAGTGAACACTATGTATATAAGTGAGAATCAGTCCTCGCTCGATTTTATCATCTCCAGAGTAGAAGGCAGGCATAACCACCTTGTTAAAGACGGGGTGTTCAGTCAGTAACTCACCATTCACCATGAAGACCTCCATCGCTTGTTACCTAGCCCTCTTGGGCCTTGCTCATGCCTATCCAGGGCTAGGGCATGCGGCCCCAAAGGTGCAAAGACGAGAGGATGCACCCTATGGCACTTTCCCTGTGGAAGACGACCCCTTCCATTTTATCCCCTGCACCAACGAGACAGTCCCGCCAAGACTATCAGATCGGAATGCTACTCGGACCTGGAAAAAGCTCTTCAATGCAGACCCCAATCGCTGGACCTGGGGCAGCCCTAGGAGCGGCGTCAATGAAACTTCAGATGACCCATTCAGGGGCAGAGGAATCTGTAGGTTCTGGCTTTTCTTCTGTTCCATTTCTCATTCATCATCTGTCACACAATGCTTACCATTCTGACCTCTGGTAGACCTCTGTGGCTACCTCGACGTCCCATTCGACTATAACAACAAGTCCGAGAGTCGCATCTTCCGCTTGGCTGTGAGCAAATACCAGGCATCGGGGTTGGCCCCTGCCGGATCCAACTCATCGACGGCCGGCAAAAAGAGCGAGAGGACCCTTGTGATCAACCCAGGCGGTCCCGGTGGAAGCGGAGTGCAGTATGTCGCTTTGGCGGCGGAGCAGCTCTCGGAACGAATGAGCCGAGGTGTTATCGACGTTTTGAGCTGGGATCCTCGCGGAGTCAACGCAACCCAGCCGGCTGCCGATTGTTATTCCCACCCAGCCTATGCTGATCGTTGGCAGTGGGCATCATCGCTGTGGCCAGAGATTGAGCCTGGCAAGGCATCCGAGACGCAGTTTGCATATGCGGACGCCATGGCCAAGGCGACCATGCAAGCATGCGCCGCTAGGCTCGGAGACCTCGGTCGTTTTGTGGGAACGGCTCTCGTGGCGCGAGACATGGATGAAATCAGAAAGGCCCTCGATGAGCCTGAGCTGACGGCCTACCTAATATCCTACGGCACCGAGCTGGGGCAGACATACTCGAACATGTTCCCGGACAAGGTCGGTCGTGTGATCTTGGACGGTCCCACCTTCACCCTGGAGTGGCGCCTGACGACAAGCTTTGTCGTCCCCGCCTTGGACGACGTGATGGACGCGTGGAAGGAGGGATTTCTGGGTGAATGTGTAAAAGCTGGACCGTTAAACTGCCACCTTGCCAGGCCGTCGCTGAGTGATGGAGGAAACGGATCAGTTACCGTGTCAGGATTGGAACGTCGTGTGCGCCGACTGGTGGCATCACTGGCCGAAAATCCCCTACCAGCCTTCTCGAGCTCGACTGGGGCAAGCCTAGTCACCTTCACCAACATGGCATATTTGTTGCTCAACGGCATGTATCAACCGAATGCGTGGCCCCTGCTAGCCGCAATTCTTTGGGGGCTCGAGCAGGGAGAGACCAACATGCTCGAGGATCTTGTGTACTTCCGCTACATTCCGGAATCTCCCCCCAGAAATCCCGCCACCCCTGACACCTCGGAGCTCACACAGCTGGTGATGTGCGGCGACTCATACGACAACGATGAGCAACCGATTGAGTGGTGGCAGCAACTACGGGCAAACATGACCGAGACGGCGTGGTTCACCGGCGATCTGAGAAGCCAGCAGATTCTATACTGCCGACACTACAGGGACAATTTTGGGCCACCTGTGGAGCTTTACAGGGGCAACCTGACCGCGGAGTTGAAGAACCCGATGCTCTTGATCGCGCAGACTCACGACCCAGCCACGCCCTTGTCCAACGGGCGCAAAATGCTCGAGGCGATGGGTAGAGACAACCTGAGGCTTGTCGTGCACCACGGCTACGGGCATGGGACGCACGCAGATGCGAGCAGCTGCACAGAGGCTCTGATGAAGGCCTACATCTCGGAAGGAAAGATCCCCGACGAGACCGAGACGAACTGTTATGCCGACAGAAAGCCCTTTGATCTCCCGACCCCAGTGGGAGCGACTGACGGCGGCAACAGCACGGTGGTTTCGTTGCGCTCGTTGTCGGAGTCTAGAGATCAGAACACCAGTGAGAGGCCTGATTATGCTGATGGGATCAGCATGTTCGGGGACTTGAGACGAAATATTTGGTTGTGAGGGAATATATGATGTCAGGTGTGAGAACGGACGAATGTCCAGGTGGTTGATAATGCACACCTACGTAGTAAATCAAGTACAGTAGAATTGGATGAACGTTGGGTCCATCAGATTTTGCTATCCCACTCAACTTGCTTAGGCTTGACCCTAATTTAGTTAGCTCAGATATCCTGTGTGGCACCCTGCAAGGACCTAGATGGCTGATTGCCTGCATCCCCAAAGAAGGCAAGCACCTTTCGGTGTTGGTTGCTGCCAACAAATTTGTACTGCCGTAAAGCATCTTTTCCAAGTCCAGATATGAGATGATTGGGAACAAATTGATGCGTCGTGCCTGCCGGATTGGCATGTAACGATTCAAGTACCAGACCCATGACGTGTAGCAATTCTTGGCATCCCCGCAACCAAATGGCATTTTAATGATTACCTTCCTGCCAAGAACGCCCAGCACCAACAAGCGGGAATGCATTATGACAAGGCGTTTGACGCTTTGATCCGATTGACCGCCGTTGCTTCAATGGAACGCTGAAACAATTTAGCTTTTGGCCGCCTTGTAAACAGGCATTCCATCACCGCGCCTGCATCTAGATACCTCTTGGGGCCTATCCTCCCTTTTTCTCCTCTCCCGAGACCAGAACCCTGTGTCAGGCTTCAAACCGAAGCCATTCCTATAAACCAAAACGCCCAAGTACTTACCCATTAATTCAAATCTGCAATCTCGCCTACGACAGCAGAGTATCGTCCAAAATGACAACCAGGATAGTTGCAGTGGCCACACTGGGTCTGCTCTGTCACGCTAATGTGGCCAGCGCCCAGAGCAACTCTGGCGCCTGTGCCAAAGTTCTAGAACCGGCAAATGGAAAGCCCGTTTTCGGAGGTGGATGGGTCGGACAACTCGCCGCTAACAATCTTACCTCTCCCCGCGGCATCGTGCTGGACAACAACGGCAACCTCTTGGTTGTGGAAAGAAGGAGCGGCATTCGGAGGATAACCTGGAAAGATGACGGCGGCGTTTGCGTCAATGTGGACAAGTCCGAATCCTTGGTGCAGATGAGCGAGGTTGGTGATCCATTTACATGCGTCTGAAACGTCGATAGCATGGAGTTGCTCTGACTTTGTCGTACTAATCCCGCAATCTCTTTGCAGCTGAACCACGGCATCGAGCTTTCCGATGACGGAAAGACGCTGTATGCTTCAACTGCCGATGTCGTGTATTCCTGGAATTACGATGCCGCCGCAGGAACCGTCAGTGACAGGAAGACGCTGGTTCAGAACATGACCAACTCAGGCCACACAAGTCGCACCCTGATGCTCTCGCGTAAACAAAAGGGTATGCTTCTTGTTTCTCGCGGCTCGGCCGAGAATATGGACATGAAGACTCGGAACGTAGCATCGGGAATATCACAGATCCGCGCATTTGACCTCAACAACATGCCTAACGGTCGACCTTTTAACCATGCGTCCGAGGGCACGCTGATCGGCTGGGGTTTGCGAAATTCTGTGGGCATTGCAGAGCACCCGGTTACCGGCGGCATCTACAGTGTCGAGAATTCGGCAGACGATGTCGAGAGGATGGGTCGAGACATTCACCGCGACAACCCGGGAGAGGAAATGAACTCACACGGTGCACTGAACGACAGCTCTTTGCACGGCCGCAATTATGGCTACCCCGATTGCTTCGCTTTGTGGGACACCAACATCCCTGACCGCGGCAATATGACAACCGGTAGCCAGTTCGCTCTCGGTAACATCGACGGGGTCAACGATGAGAAGTGCGCCAAGGATTATCAAGCACCCAGGCTAACCTTTGAGGTCTGTTACCCTTGATCCCCCCGGGCGTGAGGTTCTGGCGTAACTCTACAGGTTCATATTGTTGACATGAGGATTATCTGGACACTCTGCAGGCCCACACTGCGCCCCTTGACATGAAGTTCTCAAAAGATGGCAGCGAGGCCTATGTTAGCTTTCATGGAAGCTGTAAGAAGATTGCATATGGAAACAACTCGCATATCTGCAAGCTGCTGAACATGGCGAGACTGACTGTTAAATGTGATAGGGAATCGTGAGGATCCCATCGGATACCGCCTCTCGCGCATTCAGTTCGAAAACGGCGAACCCAAGGAGCGCCCTGATAGCCGTACTGCAACGTCAGACATCATGTCCAATCCCGATCTTTCCGCCTGTCCACGAGGCTGCTTTAGGCCCGTCGGACTGGCCGTCGATTCTCAAGGTCGAATCTTTATGAGTTCAGACAGCAGTGGAGAAATCTTTGTTTTGCGACAGGCCGAAAAGTCCACCGGCAGCACCGGAAACGGTGGAAACAGCGCTGGTGGTGGTACCGGCAGCGCCGCCCGTAAGTAATCAGCAACTCTCCTGTGGCACTTGTTTTGCTGTTCATGAACAATAATACTGCCTTCAGACGACAAAGAAAAAATTAGTCTTTCGTGATTGCAGTCTGGTTCATGAACACGCAACATGAGAGCCATCCTAGACCCCATTACTTGAAAGGCCTAAATTATCTCTATCCACAAACATTTTAACTAACGTCGGGGTAATTGGATGGAAATATAGCCTATCTTGGTAGCTCCAGTCTACTTGGAAGTCTCCTGCTTATGCTGTTCTATTGCTACATCGGACTAGTACGCTAGTCTAGAGAAAGACTAGACTAGTGGACAAGGCACCGCGGAGATGTCATCTTTTCTCAGAGGGACCTACAGAACCAGACAGACAGTGAACAGTTGGCCAATAGAGCTAGTTGCTAATTGGCCTTGTAAATAGACCTTGTGTCATCCATGATATATTAACCCACCAATCTCGTGCGACTTGTCAGTGTTGTCATGACCTCATTGGCCAGCCTGTCATGGCTGATTCTGCACTTATATCGAATTACCGAATACGACTATGGGTGAGAGTCAGCAAGCTCCAAATCTGATCATGGTGCGACACCAGAGCCCCAGGCTTGATTGGCTGACTGGATGCATGCATACGGTAGGAATCTTTATGCACAGAAGGGTGAATTGTGATGTTGCGGCTCAACCGCCATTAATTAGCATTAAAAGTATTAACCAGTACAACAAGATATTTGAGGAAAAAAGCCCTAAATCTCATATTATTTCCGCCGTCTCGCCCCAAGCAGCTCTAACCAACCAGAAAATCGCATTGAGAGGCGTAGTCAAGAGACCCAAGACGCCGCCCAGAACACCCTTGAAGATCTCGGGCCCCCACTTCGGGTCGAAAACCGGATCGTTCCCGTACCGGGTCGAGCCGAGCGACAGCAGGGCGCCGACCGACGGCGGCCACAGGAGCAGGACGCTGGGCACGGCCAGCAGGAGGGCCCTGAGGGCCTGGGCGACGACAAAGGCGACGAAGCCCCTGGATCCGTTGCCCGTGCAGTGGGCGGCGGACCGGTCGTCGTCGAGGAGGAACAGCCAGCGCAGAATGCGGGACTTGGGCCGAGGCAGAGCCTGGAGCCTGAGGGGCTCGACCTTGTTGCCACGGAGGTCCGCCTTCAGGATGGCGCTCTCGATGAACCACGTCACCAGACACTGGATGATGATGGTCACGGCCGTGTCGCCGGCGAGGGTGTTGGGGAACTGCCAGACCCTGATTGGGTGGGTATCGGGATCTTGGTTGGCGTACATGGCTGAAAAAGGGGTGGAGGAGGGGGATTAGTTTATCCGTCAGCAAAGTCTGGGAGCGGGCCCGTCGCTTGTAATTATGGTTGGGCTTTTCTTTTTACCGTATGCGATTCCAAAATTGATGCCGCCTGATATCAGCATTGCGCCGATGCCGTGCATGCCCAGGATGTAGAAGATCTGGTGGGCAGTCGGCCTCTGCGCTGGCCGGACGTGGTCGTACGTCTTTTGGCCCGATCCTACTGCGTCTTCTGGCAGCGCTGGCTGGCCTTCGACGTCTTGCGGGACGACGACGGTTGCCTCGGTGTCGTGAGACGGCCGAGCTGCTTCGGCAGCCACTGATCGGAGCCGGTCCATGCCGGGTGGATTTTTGCTTGCCTGATTGGGAACCTAGGTATGCCAAGCGCTGCGCGTTGAATAATACAGAGATAACGGAGACTGTGTCACAATAGTCTGCTGTGGAAACAGACTATAAAAGTTGAAAAAATAGAGTAGCACTGATTCAAGATGACGGAATTGCGATTTTCTAGAAGCAAACAAACAAATAAACAGACAAAAAATAGTTTGGCTTGATTCTGTTTCTCACAGGAAAGAAGAAGAAAAAAAGTCAAGCCCAGCACCTGTTCGCCCAAGAAACGAATGACTTGAACCCTGGACGGAAGCACCGGGAACCAACAGGGTTCAATCATCTCGGCCCAAAACTGTCAAGTGCCACTCTGGACCAGACCTTTCCTCGGCGCGGTCGGCAACTGTACAGTACCTTGCTTGGCGCTATCGTTTTAGAGCCTGCAATGGTGCGATGGAACTCCATTTACCTTGCGCCCTTGGGCGATACAAGAATTTCAGATGAGACGGGGGACCCTTTTCCAATCTCAAAATTTCGGGGACGCGAAATTCGCAAGCGGGGGGTTGGAGTTGCGCTACAGAAAACCCCTGCCTGGAGGTCCGACCAGTTGGCCAGGCAGCACAAAAAGCACAAGTCTTTTTTTTTTTT
>NC_043743.1:2220911-2236096 GCF_004337985.1 Pyricularia pennisetigena
AATTATTCAAAAAACTCAAGCAAAAATGACGAAATGACTGGGATGTCCGGCGCAAATGGCTTCGGATTTAGGTTTTTCTACCGTTGAGTTTCTTTGACCAAGGGCGGTCGTGGACTACAGGTCGCATCACCTTACCAAAGCTCCGAATCCGTTGCAGTTGCTGAACCTGTGATCTGATTTTCTACCCGCAATGGGAGGGGGCCTCCCCGGAACTCGACGAACAGCCCCCGCTGTGCTTTGAGCGGTCTACTTCCCTCATGGTGGCCTTTGCTAACAGTGTTCACTTGTCATGGCGTCGACAGGCGGCGCCCAGCCGCAACCTTTGACGAGATTGAAATTTTTTGAAAGTGCTGTTGACGTCCATCATCAGTGTTGGCGTGCCGAACGCCGCCAGCTAAGAGTGTAGGGATTTTGGCAGAGGCCCAGCGTGATAAAAACAGGACAATGCCTGCCTGTCGGGAACTTCATACTGGCACTGCAAGGGCCTGCAGTGCCAGGAAAAAGAAGGCCAAAGGATTCAAGTATCAGCCGCAGTTTGACGAGGAACGGTCCCGCCGTGCCGCCAAAGAGAGGACGAGACGGAACAACGCAAGGACTGATGCCCGGAAAGAAGGTGCCAGGTAAAGGCAGGCGGTGCGCAGAGCCGAAAGCAAAGAACCCGCGACTAGATTCGGCAGCGGCGCAAGTAAGTGCAGCCAGGGAGCAGGGAGGGAGTCACATGCAGTACAAATCCAAAAAGGAGGTTGCCCTGGCCGTCCGGAGCCTTTCCAATCATGGGAAGAGTTGATACTTACTTTGGAGGCCGAGATATTGGGGTGAAATATATCAAAGCAAATATCAGGGCCTGGCAACGAGCGCGCAAGCTATTGGCAGCAAGCAAGATATTGAAGCATAATTAAGCCCACCCACCCCCTACCTATTACTTGCCTACTTGCCTACTTGCCTACTCATGTACTTCTTTACCCATCTGCCTACCTACGTGCCTACTTTTTTTTTTTTTTTTTTTTTTTTTTTGCTGGGTACCTATGTGTGAAATAAGTTGCTATGCATATGTTTGTATTGTTCAAATTAGATTGATTATTTTCAACGTCAAATTTATGCAGTCGCCTAGGCAGCCATCTTAGTTTGCTGCCTGATTTACCTACCCTGCACTCGAGCCGAGTCTTGAACAGCTAGCTTTTCACAACAATTCTACCTCAAGACATGAGCACCACCCGAAATTGAGATTTTGGACTTCGGATCCCAGCAACTCTCGGCCCGCGGCGATCACCACCGTTTCAGTATTCTCGGTATATATGGCTTGGCTTTTCACGAAAGCGCTTCCCCCTCGTGGGTGGATACTGGAACAGACAGTCCATTGGACAGCAGGACAACCAAGAGGGGCAACGGTTTTCAGCTGTCCGGGGTCTTGATGTCCATCGACTGTTTTCGGCTTGCCGACGACGGCCGCGACTGCAGTGCAGACCCAACGGGTGCCTGTTTTGGACTGGGCAGCTGAAATATAATGGAGTTTTGAGGGCCGAGATTCCCAAGGCAGCAGGGCCATGTCTGTTGAGAGACTGACTCCCCAGTCGGCTTTTTGCATTTTATTTTACATTTGATGTTCGGAATACTTGTTCCTATTTCAATACCGCCAATTTATCATGACCTTTTCTCATCATCTCATGGCAGATTTCTGGTGGTGTTTGTGTGAACTTGTACTCCTGATTCCCGGCTACTAACCAAAACGGAGTCAACCGTTTTCAAGATGAGGTTCAATGACCTTGGGCGCGTGCCATGGCTCGCGCTTCTGGTATCAGGAGCCCTGGGGCAGCGCATTGTAGACGTCACAGATCTAAGAATATTTTCAAGCCTGGTCTGTCCACCACCTTTTCATGTGCCTCGAACACGTACTCGATCGTGTGGTTTGCTACTATAGCACTAACACCACACCACTGCGCCCAGGCACCATGTGCAGCATCCGCCATCTCACTTCACATCATGTCCCAGACGAGCTCCAACTGCCCTCAGGCTGCGACGGAGCTCCAAGAATGCGTCTGCACCAAAAACAGTCAACTTGCCGCCATTTCCTCGGCCATGTCGCTTTCGGTCAGCGACAACTGCGGCTCAACCGCCACCGACGACCAAACCTCGGCTGCGTCCGTCCTGTCGGCGTACTGCGCCCAAAAGACCCCTTCGGCAATGCCGACCCTACGACCCCCGGAATTTCCAGTGTCGCAGTACATCACGGACTTTGTCGAGTTCGAACAACTTGCACCCTGCGCCAGCAGTGCGCTTTCGTATGCTGTGCAGAGCATGGTGAGCAGCAACCAAGATCACCATCCCGCGGGATGGCGTGGGTGTTGAGAAAGAACATGTATATCCTGACCGTGTCGCCCACCAAAATAGACCAACACCTACTGTCCGCGAGACCCAGTTGGCCTGGCCATGTGCGCCTGTCAAAGAAACCAGAACTCTCAGTCCATCAGCCGGGTCATCGACTCTTCTGTGAGATACAGCTGCGCATCCCACTCGGCAGACATGACTTCGGCGCAGGGAATGTTTTCAGCATACTGCAAAATGGCGGACTCGGGAACTACGGCTTTTCCTGTTCCGTCGCCTCCCCCTGGAGATAGTACGTTGAGATTCTTTTTCCATGGAACAAAAAAAAGCTTTTGGAAGCGTCAAAGCGGGTCGGATGCTTATGAATATGAATTGCAGTGTCTTATTTCGTAACTGCTCTTCCTCAGTTCAAATCTCTGGCTTCTTGTGCGCAACACGTCGTCTCATTCGCTATATCATCTGTGAGTTGGTACACCTTTACATTGCGCACTTTTTTTTTTGGGAAAACTGCACTTGCTGACATGGATGCCGCAAAAGCAAATCAGCCAGTACTGCCCACAGGGCGTGCAGGCCTTGGCCTCTTGCGTCTGCATCAAGGAGAGCATGTCGTCGTCGGTTTCCAGCAGCATCTCGTCCAATGTCAAGTTTTCCTGCTCCACAACGGCGAATCAAGACCTCACTTCTGCGCTGTCAGTCTTTGGCTTCTACTGCAGTGCCGCGAGGGGGCAGGTTAAAGCGACGGGCATCTCGGAATCGAGTGAGTCGACTTGCAGAGTGAGCCTGAGACGGATGACGGAAAACGCAAATACTGACGATCCATGTTGATGCAGTCGCACAATCGTACCCTCCGGCACAGACGGGAAGCAACAGCGGGCAACCCGGACCGGGTCAGTCAGGCGCAGCAGGGCAGGACGGCTCAGTGGACGGCGGCAGCGGGCCCAACACGGGCATAATAGCCGGCGCGGTGGTCGGCAGCGTGGTGCTGCTGCTGCTGACCGGAGTCGCCGTCTTCTTCCTGATGCGCCGAGCACGGCTCAACAGTCCGTCGGCCTCGAAGCCTTACGGGCGGCCAACCTCACCGGAGCACCATTACAAGCCTGAGATGGACGGCGTCGCTACGCAGATTACCCAACTTCCGCCGGCCCAGAGCCCAGTCGGCAATCAACAGAGGCAGGAACTGCCTATTGGTAGCGGTATAGTCTCGCCTCTATCTGCGGGTCCCGCCACCTCTGAGCTGCACGGCACCGACAGCCCGGTTTCTCCGCAGACTGCGGGGTATCGGACTTATGGCTTCCAAGACCAGAACCTGCAGATGCAGCGCTCAGAGTTGCAGGGAGCTCAGCCGCATCCTGGAGTTTCCAGCCAGAACAGCTTCAACGTTCATAATGGGACACCAGCGAACATGACGTGGCATTCTGGGCCAGTTCCCGAATACTCGGAGCTTGATGGAACGAGTAATACAAGAGGGCAACCAGAAGAAGGAAGAAGGTAATAGCTAATCTCAGGTAGTTTGTAACTGCATATATCACATGAGAAATACTAAGTCATAATCACAAACTGCAGTATCTTTCTTATAAAAAAGGGGTGGAAAGGCTGTAGGCTGGCCACATGACAACTAAAGTCACACAAACAATGTTGAGGAAAATGCTCAGAATTCATCACCTCGCAGCCTGACCACCCCAGTTGTTATCGACCATCCATACGACAAAGTCGTCACGGCGGTGCTGTTAAGGACGTGGCAGCTTGCTGGAAGTGAGAGTATCAGCTTGGAGTGAGTGCTTTTTTTTTTTCTTGCTTTCTTTTCTTTCTCGTCTATCTCTTTCCTTGCTCTGTGATGATTACAAACAAACAAACAAAAAAAGGCTAAACTGGATACATCTCGGGTGCTTTGTAGCTCCGATATTCAGTGGCTACCAGTGTTCATCCAAGACTGGTCTCATGAGATGCATCGACTGAAATCACCAATGGACATGAACGACTGGGCCGAGGCCATTATTCTTATTCTCCAGCTCTGGCCGGAGCAGAGCATTGTGTATTCCTGGAGGTAGAATTGACGCGCAGACTTGACTTGTCAAGCCAAGCCGACAAGAAAAGAAAAGAAAAAACATCGTTTCCTTGACAACCAAGTTGAAAGCCTTAACAGAGGCCCTCGGCGCTGCCGTGACCGGTACCAACGTTGTATTTTGTCGAACCACCCCTGCTGTTGAAAATACTACTTCCCCCGCACTCTTGGGTCCCTGGAAATGACCTCATTGTCACCGATTGCAGGGCGGAGCAGCCGTCGCTGTGCATGACCATGACAGATTCCAAGAACGGAGAAAATGCCTGCGCGCGGGGTGCTGGGAAGCTTTTGTTCGGGTCAATGGGGTCCGGCATATTGCAGAGATGCGGCTAAAGAGGACAAGCCAAGACAAAAACAAAAAAAAAAAAAAAAAAGCCTTTGGTCTTTTATGTCTTTTATAAGGAGCCGCGAGATGTTCGGGCCCCCTGTTCTTACAACACGGGTAGCAATTGACTGCAATCCTTGGCCGAGTACCTGGAAAAGAAGTGTGCGTGCAAAATGGCCGGTATGAAATTCTTGTCACTGCTGCTTGCCTCTACTGGGCTGGCGCAGGGTAAATACATTGTGCCGGGGGCTCGTGTAAGTGAAAGACTTTGGTTCACCGCAATAAAAACCACTACCACCGTCAACTGCTAATCTAAGCTCTGCAACACAAAGTGGCGCGACACCAAAGGCGAGCTGGTCAACGCGCACGCCGGCGGCGTCACCATCGACCATGAGACGGGCAAGTTCTGGTGGTTCGGCGAGTACAAGATCGAGGGCCAGGAGGAAGGCGGCGGCGTGTCGGTGTACAGCTCGGACGACCTGGCGACCTGGGAGCCTCACGGCCTGGCCCTGGCGCCGGTCGACGGCCACCCGTACATATCGCCCGAGCACATCATCCAGCGGCCCAAGGTGGTCTACTCCAACGCGACGGGCAACTACCACATGTGGTGGCACGCCGACAACTCGACCTACGGCTGGCTGCTGCAGGGCTTCGCCACGTCGCCAAACATCTCGGGCCCCTACACCTTTGTGGACGCCGTCGCGCCCCTCGGCAACTGGAGCCAGGACTTTGGCATCTTCACCGACTACAAGGACGGGAGGTCCTACTCGCTCTACTCCAACGGCGACCGCAGGGACGCGAGGGACAACTACATCACTAGGTTCAACGACGAGATCACGGACCTCGAGGAGGTCGTCTACCGCTTCCACAAGTACGACCTCGAGGCCCCAAACATTGTGCAGACCGACAAGTCCTACTATATCCTCATGAGCCACAAGACGGGATACCGTCCCAATGACGTTGTGAGTACTGAGAGGCAGTAATTTCTTTTTCTTTTTTTTTTTTTTCTTTTTTGATCGTGCTCCGCTCCTTGTCCACTAACCTCGAGCAGGTTGCCATGCGTGCCGATAGCCTTTCCGGACCTTGGTCGCAGCCTTTCACGATCGCACCGAGGGGAACAAGGACGTATAGCTCACAGTCCGGCAACAACCTTCGCATCGTAGGAACGGAGCAGACGACATATCTCTAGTAGGGTTTTCTCCAGCCGCCGCCATCTTCGTCTCTTTTGCTCGTGTCCCTCGCAAGTCCATTCATTAACACGGACCCACTCACCCTTTGCAGCCTCGGCGACCAATGGGACCTCAACTCCCTCTGGGAAAGCCGATACATCTGGCTCCCGCTCGAGATAGACGACGACAAGAAGACGCTGTCGGCAGCCTGGCACGACGTGTACGACCTGGACGTCAAGACGGGCCGCTGGCGCCCGGTCGAGGGCAAGACGTACTACAGCAGCGACGCGACGGTGGCGGGGAACGCGTTCCGGCAGGAGGCCAACTTTGCGTCGGGCGGGGCCATCGTGACGGGCATCTACGGCAACGACAGCTCCGTGACGTTTCACGGGGTCGAGGGCGCCGGCAAGCCGCAGTGGGTGTCGTTCGTCTACCAAAACACGGACGACATGGACTTTGGCAACCAGCCCGGCGGCACGCCCGACCGCATCGGCGGGTCGTGGCAGCTGAGGAGGATCAGCAGCGTCGTCGTCAACGGGGACGACGACAACGTCGAGTCGCTCTACCAGAGGGACACGGTGAAGGGCGTGCTGGCGAGCGCGCCGCTGTTGCTGACGCTGGAGGAGGGCGCCAACAACACCATCACCATTGGAGGGCTGAGCAACGGGTTTGACTTTAAGGGCGCTGATATCGACAGGATTATCGTCTACCCGCCCGAGGAACAGGTCGAGACTACGGACAACCGTTGAGAGCATTCTTTGGATAAGTGTTTCACACGGAAGCACCGCACGTGGATGACGTTTTTCATGCAAATGCACTGGAGCCGTCTGTGCAGTGGCCGTTGGTCTAGGCTGGGTCGGTTATTTGGCTCCAGCATGCATATTTAGACCATTTTTATTTGTAAAAACTCTGGTGGTTTACGCACCTCCGGCCATTGTCTCGGTACAAAAGCTCTGTGCGTCCTGTCTAGTGCCCTATTCTGTAACATGATTCAGCAGTCAGCAGTCAACAGATAGCTCGTATGCAACGCCAAGATCCGTAAAGCCTTTGCGCGTACGACACCTGAGATGCCGCCCCACGATCTTATAAGCTTTTTTTTTTTTTTTAATTGCCCTTTTTGAACTTTCTCAGCTTCACCTCGGCATTATTTGTATAGAGCAACACAAAACATAGTCGACTGTAACAGCAACAAGGAAACCACAATCGCAGAAAGATTGCGATGTTGGCCGAAATGCAAGCTGAGAAGCCCAACATGGCGGCAATCGGTGACAAAAAGACCAAGGTCCAGCTCACCGGGACTCAAGGGACGCTTCTTGCGACGCTGTATGCGCGCTATCTCGATTTGAAGTCGAACAACTCGGTGTTTGGTGACCGCTGGGCCGCCCACGTCGTGGACCAGATCGATTGGGACTGGGGCCAATTCAACTTCAGCAGGATGTTCCCTTACCTGATCTCGATGCGCGGACGCCAGATTGACGCCTACACGTTGCGTTTCCTAGAGAAGCACAAGGCGACCGGCGCGACCGTAGTTCGTGAGTTCTAACCCCACAACCGACCAGACCTTTTTTTTTTTTTTTTTTTTTTTTTTTTTTTGGAACAAATCCACTCAGACGGCATGTTTGCTGATGGCGGAAATCCAGACATGGCATGTGGTCTGGACGGGCGCGTACACCGGATGGTCGACCACTACGGCGGAGAGCTCCCGGCGCGAGTCGTTTGGATCGAGGCCGACTTTCCCGAGGTCATGGAGCTGCGCAAAAAGCTGCTCCCCCAACCCCGCGTGTCCCAGGACGGCGGCGAGTACAGGCAGGATTGCTCTTCGGTCTTGGAGAAGACCTGGATCGCCTCCCTGCCCACCGACAAGCCGGTGCTGCTCATTGCCGAGGGTCTGGCGTTCTACCTCGAGCCGCACGTGGGCAAGAAGATGTTCCGAGACCTGACGGAGAGCCTGCGACACGCGCCGGGCGGGGGCGAGGTCGTGCTCGACTGCATCGGTACCAACATTGTTCGATGGCAGAGTGAGTGTACCCGCGCATATTTTTCTTCCCCCTGTTGTCGTCCAGATTCCCGGCAAAACCCTTTGGGGGGAAAAGAAGAAAAAGAAACAATCGCTGACATTTTGCTTTGTCCCCCCTCTTTGCGACACTTTCTTAGGCTGGATCGCAGCTATTCAAGCCGTCAAGGCCGAGTTCAGCTGGGGAATCGATAGAGGCTACGAGGTCGCAGCTTGTCACCCGTCGCTGCACCTGCTTGAAGATATCATATACGCCAACCTCCCCGGGTTTGAAGTGATGGACTGGTGGAACAAGTTCCTGCTGTGGACCACGCGAGGCCCGACGCCGACGTTTGGCCGTATTCTGAGGCTGAAGTTTGATGATGACGATGATGATTTGAACCCAACCCTCGAAAAGGAAAGTTGGTATATGTGACATGTTGGCAAAGTAATTTTCTCGTTGATGCGGTGTTTGGCCCCCTGCAACTGTCCAGACACACACACCAACTGTGATGAAACTGAACCGGGACCGGATGGCAGTGTCCGCGACAGAAGGGCTGAGCCTGCGGCTGGTCGGTTTGATTCAGAGGTCAAGTCAGTCGGCTCCGGTCGCGTTTTTTTTTTTTTTTTTTCATGGGCCAACCATATCCGGAAATATACAAGTTGATGATGATTGAATTTGAATTGTTTCCCTAATTCTTTTCTGTAATGTGCAATGCTCCTAGTAGAGCAAGAAGAGACCCAAGAGTTTTGTCGCAAACTTGAACAAAAGGCAACCTTATTTTATCTTGCCTCCAATCAAGTTACTTCAAATGATAATTGCAGGCTTGGCAGGGGCTTCTGGGACGCCGGCACACGAAAGGGTCTTCCCGATTGCCGATCATGAGTAACCACCCAAAGTTGTGTGGGTGTGGTACAGCATCTTGGGCAGGGAGCTTCGTATATTTCGTAATAAGCAAACCGGTTAACCGCAACCCCATAGCGGACAGGCTTCGCCAACAATCTCAATAAAATATCGCCCAAGTTGGCCCCAACTCCCAAACATTCAGTACTTTGTACTTTGTAAATCGGCCCCTTCCTCCCACGCTCCCACTGAGCCTTGCGAATGTCCTCCCCGCCTTCGCGCATAGTAGTACGGCAAATAATTTGAAAGTGGATATGGCCCCACACGAGAACCCCGTGGCTGCGCTTTGGGCCTGAAGAGACGTTTCGAAACGTGGGAATCGGGGGGGCAATAGGTAAAAGAAAAGTCAATTGTTACGCTTGTCAGGTGGGTAGGCCGGTCCTTTATTGTGGGATAACTTGGCGACGAGGGGTTGGAGGCGATGCTGGCCGGGCCGTGCTTTTTGTGTGTTTGAGAATCTTTCAACACCACCAACCAATGCCTTTGCGCAACGTCACCATCACCGCGTTCAAATCGACGGTGTTTCCCCATTAGAAAGAAGCAGAAGAAAAAAAAAAGAAAGCGCTGGCGCTCTGGTCTATAGGGGGAGCCAGTAATATTTGTGCAGAGCACTATATTCGTTTACCACTTTTTTTTTACCCACGCGCACTTTGTAAATTGCTGTAACAAAAACAAAATTCACCATGGCGGGGGGAAGTTTACCGCTCGAGATACTTGATCGCATCTCGCTTGGTCGCGTGCTCGCCGGCATCTCTCTCTTCGTCGTGACCTCTTTCGTTGTCGATATTCTTCAACAGCCCAGTTATCCCAAGTCCTTGCCGCGTGTCGGATACGGCTCGGGACCCATCGCGACAATCAGGAACTGGCTTGGCTACGTCTTCAAGTTCCCCCAATGGGTTGATTCTGGGTATAAAAAGGTTGGTCCCTGCTATAATGGAGCCCGTGATGCCTGCGCCGCCATCTCGCTAACTAATCTCATCCTGTGCTGCCCATATAGTACTCCAAGGAGGGCAAGGCGTTCGTGGTGCCCTCGGCCCCATCGAGACCCCAAGAGATCGTCGTCCCCCGCACGCAGACAGCATGGATGCTGGACCTCCCCGAACGGCAATTGTCGTCTGCGCACGCGCAAAGCGATGTTTTGTACAGCGAATACCAGTTCCTCGGCCCCGAGTTTGCGACCGACCCCTTCCACATCAACATCATACATCGTAACCTTACCCGCCACCTGTCGACCCTGATACCCTCGCTCCAGGATGAAGTGCAGGTCGCCGTCGACGAGACCTTTGGCACCGACACGGAGAACTGGAAGGAGTTCAACCTGTGGGAGTCGTGGGTCAAGCTCGTGCCGTCCGTCATCAACCGCGTCCTGGTCGGGCCCGACCTCTGTCGCAGCAAGGAGCTGCTCAACAGCATGGTGCACTTTGCCGACACGGTGGTGATGAACAGCTTCATCCTGAGCCTGTTCCCCAAGACCCTGCAGCCCATCATGGGGCGCGCTCTCGCCGTTCAGAACTGGCGCCTCTATCGGAAAGCGCACAAGATCCTCGAGCCGGTGGTCAACGAGCGCTTGGAGATGATGGCGCGCAAGGAGGCCGGCAAGGATGCCAAGCTGGCCGACTGGGAGCCCTCGGAAGACTTCATCACCTGGGCCATCCGCATGGCGCGCAACGAAGGGCGGTCCGGGGAGCTCAACTCTGTGCACATCACCAAGCGCCTGCTGCCCATCGAGTTTGCGGCGATCCACACGACCGTCATAACGGGCCACTTTCTGCTCCTCGATCTGCTGACGTCCGACCCGAAAAGGGGCTTCATGGACGCCATCCGCGAGGAGACGTCGCGCGTGCTGCAGGGCTCCGGTGGGCGGTGGACCAAGGACGACCTGTGGAACCTCTACCGCACCGACAGCGCCATCCGCGAGAGCCAGCGCCTCAGCATCTTTGCCACGTCCCTCACCAAGCGCAAGGTCATTGCGCCCGAGGGCATCACCAACCCCGTAGAGGGCTGGCACGTGCCGCAGGGCGGGTACCTGATGCTCAACCTCGACGGTCCCCAGCACGACGAGGACCTCTACGAGAACCCCAGGGAGTACGACGCGTTCCGCTTCTCGCGGCCGCGCGAGGAGTACGAGGCCCGCCCGGCGGACAAGAAGGATCTCGAGGAGTACATGCAGCTCAAGAAACTTGGCATGGTCACCACTGGCGATTCCCACCTGGCGTTTGGGCACGGCAGGCATGCATGGTAAGTTCTTTTTTTTTCCCTCTCTTTTCGTTCGTCCTGACGACTTTAATGCGGATGTTTGACTGACGAGACCTCGTCAAACCCAACAACAGCCCCGGCCGATTCTTTGTCGCGCACATGCTCAAAATGACTTTGGCCCACCTGCTGTGTAACTACGAGTTGGAGCCATTGCCGGAAAAGCCAAAGGCCTCTTGGATGGGTCAGCTAGTTATTCCTCCAGTTGACGTCAAGATCCGACTTCGCAGGCGAAAGGGGACTGCTTGAGAAAAAGGCCGACTCTGGCCGTCAAAGATGTGTAATTCTTGTTGACTCTTGCGCATACTGGGATACTGGGTAGGATAAGGTAGATATTTTAAAGGAGCACTGGCGTTGGCGGCGTCCAGTGTGCTAGTTTGGGCCAATAGATAGTAGGTTTTTGTCTAGAATGGTATTTGTTTTCTGGTTCTATCAAGTCTTGATTTTTTGAGACAATCTTTGTTTGCATCAAGGACAACTAAACTACCTACCCTGCACTTGCCTAGATGGGTGGGGATTTGAGCTTAGGCGTGGCACAACATTCCAGACAAGAAAGCGATTGCCTTTTAGGCAGACAAGCCTCTTCATTCTGACAATCTTCACCACAAACCTTTCCAGGTCACGGTTTGGTTTTTTTTTCTCTCTCTCTCTCTCTCTTTTTCAATCGTATGCATATATTTTAGCTTGATAATCATGTCACGATACATCGACCAAAAATGTCTACTTTTGACGGAATCATCAGAGAGTTCCCTGACATCCGGGGTACGCATTTCTCCTCATTTTTCTGAGGCTACTTACAATCATCAACAATCAATGCTAACAATCTGCAGTCGATTTTTTCCGCAACAATGGCACCCGGCCACCACTTGCTTGCTTCTTGAGCCATGTGCACAGCGACCATCTGGCCGGACTAGAGTTGCTCAGGTCCCCCTTGTGAGTTGGACGCACGCACTCGCGTCCTGAGACGAATGTAACCCTAACCCGTCGTAACTTCAGTGTGTATTGCTCGGCCGCTACCAGGGAGCTGCTGTTACGTTTGGAAAGATATCCCTGCCGCATAAACTACGCCAAAGGTATTCTGGAGGCACGGGTCCAGACATACAAGCACCTTAAGAACCTGTTGAAACCCATTCCACTTGATACGCTAACCCAGATTGAGCTTGGCCCGGGGAGGAGCATTGGCGTTACTTTGCTCGATGCGAATCATTGCACTGGAGCTGTTATGTTTCGTATGTGTTTATGTCTCCGCAAAGCTTACAAGCAGCTTGCAGTACATATGGACTGACAGGTTATTTTTGTCTCAGTCTTCGAGGGTGACGGAAAGGCAGTTCTCTATACAGGTATGATCTCTGTCTGGGAACAAGGCTCTACCATTCCATTGCATTTCTCTCCACTTCACCAGAGCTAAAAGAAACATCTAGGAGACATCAGAAGTGAACCGTGGCATGTCAATTCTATCGCTCGAAGTCCGTGCATGATGGAATATTCCGCAGGGATCAAGACGCTGAGCTGCATTTATCTGGATACATCCAACACTGAAGACGTTGCCTTTCCTTCCAAAGACGCTGGGCTCAAAGAGCTCCTCGAGAAAGTCATTCGATATCCCAAAGACACCATATTCCACTTTCAAGCTTGGACCTTTGGATATGAGCAAGTGTGGATAGCACTCTCAAAAGCGCTCAATTCTCCTGTTCACGTCGACGACTATAAGCTGCAGCTATACAGATCCCTCGTAGCAAAAGGAAACCCCAAGGATCCCTACGCGACGCAGTTCCACATGGGTCCAGAGGTCGCAGCACTCGTCGGTTTCATGTGTGGCAACACGGCACATCCTGGCTGCCTCGCCAGGGATGTGAATGTGCGTCTGCACAGCTGCGAGAGGGGAAACTATTGCAAAACTGTCCGAGACGCCGAGGCCGCCGGCACCATTGTACACATCGAGCCCATCATCACCAGGCTTGTGGGCGGCGAAGAGGTTGCCGAAATGGGGATTGGTGGCGGCGGTGACGACTTGGAGCGCGAGGCCGAACTTGACTCTTTCGCACTCCAGGACATGGGGGGTCTGTTGCAAATGTGAGTTTGTCCACGGGCACAGCAGCTGACAAGATATTTCTGACCTGCACTGCAGTATATCCGAGAACCAGGCGATTGAGGACAGCGTCAAGATTAAAATCGGGGATTTGTTGATGAACGCTATCAGCACGAGGCGCAACGTGAGTCTCGACATGGCGATAAACCTGTTTGATGATAGCAACGAAGCAGATCTCAACAAAGCGGTGGACAACCTGGCTCGTAAAAACATCAGGCTGGCCTATGGGCCTAGTAAAACATCACCTGACAACTATGCAAACGTAGCAGCCGTTGAGGACGGCACCGCGAATAATCTGCCCAGACGGGTGAGGTTCCCATATTCGAGGCACTCCTCATACCCGGAACTTTGTCATCTGGTCGACAGATTTCGCCCCATGGACGTGTGGCCTTGCACTTACAAGGCAAAAGAATGGATTCAGCATGGTACAAAACAAAACCTGTAGACACGGCGCTCCTTTTAGCTGCTTTTGTGCAAGTCCAAAAGCTAATCTCAATGCCATTCAGGTCTAAGCATCAAGTCTCTGTTTGGAAAGTACTGCTCTGGAGATGTATTTGAGCACGACAAAATCCAAGCGCGCTTTGCCCCGCGATCAAAAGCAAGTGAAATCGAGCACAATGACGATAGCCAGTTCAGTGCGATTACTCAGAGATCGGACGATACAGGCTACCAGCTTAGTCAAACAATCGAACATGGTCGGCAGCTCCCGTCGGGTTCCAAGGACAGCCGACATGACAAGGGCCCCGGCCCCGGTCACACGTCAGAGGTGATCTCTCCCACATCGGACGCCCCTGATGCGACGAGCCATCAGCACAAGAGAGGCTTTGCGGCCTTTGCCGAGTCAGATATGGATAATCTTGACGGTCGCGATCGAGAAATAATCGAGGATGAGGATACAGATGATCATCCAGAAGATGTATTCTTGCACGACTCGCAAAGCTCTGAAGTGTCGGAAAGCGCAATGGCAACGCGCAGGACTGCTTTCAACACGGTCCTAGGGGCTACCACATTCATCAGGGGACAGGTCGAGTACCATGGAATCCCGTTGCTTTCCACGACCGACGCCCACTCCCGCAGCGAGATCGAATTGGGGAATCCCTCACTCTGGAGTGCTCCACTGGGAAGCTTTGAGCCTGCTGAAAGCGGCTTGTCACGCGGAGGTGACATGCACAACAGATAACCACTCGCAGGAGCATGTGGAGCTTGGCACGTCGCGGAAAGGGGATTTCGTCTAAACATTGACAAATCAAGGATGCGATTCAATGGATGAACTTTTGTAATACTGTAGTAGTATGGATGCTGGAATGGGAAACCCCCCCAGGGTACGTCATCCTTTCTCGATCCATCATAAATAACATGGGTGGGTGGTTGGGGTAAAATGTGATACGGTCCCCGCAATCACTGTCGCCCCGGTATCCATTGTACCGAGTCGCCGATGATACCCTGTCGAGGACTATAATTTTCCCACGCATTGAGATTAATGAGTTGGAGCGAGATGATTTCAACGTACTTACTTACTGTACACTCGATCTGGTTCCCTTTAGCAACGCCTGACTCTGCAGTTTTTGCTAACCTCTCTCCATAGGTCTCTCAGCTGGCAAATATGGGCCTGTGAACAAAAAAAAAAAAAAAAAAAAAAAAAAAAAAAAAACAACAAACCCCGTGCCGTCGATACCGCGCAGTCGCGTAGTGTATGTTTCAAGGAAACCTTATCAATGTCATGGTAATTATAGGGTCGGAGTGTTCTTATAAATAAGTCTAGTCAAGAAATCCTGAGAATCTCAATCCAAAAATCGGCGTTCGAGTCAATACGAGAACTTGCCTAAAATAGCCCATCAACGCATCCCTTGACCTCTAGGATAACCACCATATCCCGGAAAGGAAGCATTACACCACGCATGTGAAAAGTTAATCCTGGCGCAAGACACGTCGATCAGTACAAAACAACATAACACTTACTTGTCTAGACCTAGTTCCGACCAGTGCCTATTTTGCTGTAAGAAGGGATACATAGGTTACCTTTTTCCATACCATCCGGCGCATTAACACTGGCGAGAGTGCGGGGGGG